>NW_027251256.1:15000-17500 GCF_044704955.1 Pristiophorus japonicus | reverse complement strand
TAGGGTTAGGGTTAGGGTTAGGGTTAGGGTTAGGGTTAGGGTTAGGGTTAGGGTTAGGGTTAGGGTTAGGGTTAGGGTTAGGGTTAGGGTTAGGGTTAGGGTTAGGGTTAGGGTTAGGGTTAGGGTTAGGGTTAGGGTTAGGGTTAGGGTTAGGGTTAGGGTTAGGGTTAGGGTTAGGGTTAGGGTTAGGGTTAGGGTTAGGGTTAGGGTTAGGGTTAGGGTTAGGGTTAGGGTTAGGGTTAGGGTTAGGGTTAGGGTTAGGGTTAGGGTTAGGGTTAGGGTTAGGGTTAGGGTTAGGGTTAGGGTTAGGGTTAGGGTTAGGGTTAGGGTTAGGGTTAGGGTTAGGGTTAGGGTTAGGGTTAGGGTTAGGGTTAGGGTTAGGGTTAGGGTTAGGGTTAGGGTTAGGGTTAGGGTTAGGGTTAGGGTTAGGGTTAGGGTTAGGGTTAGGGTTAGGGTTAGGGTTAGGGTTAGGGTTAGGGTTAGGGTTAGGGTTAGGGTTAGGGTTAGGGTTAGGGTTAGGGTTAGGGTTAGGGTTAGGGTTAGGGTTAGGGTTAGGGTTAGGGTTAGGGTTAGGGTTAGGGTTAGGGTTAGGGTTAGGGTTAGGGTTAGGGTTAGGGTTAGGGTTAGGGTTAGGGTTAGGGTTAGGGTTAGGGTTAGGGTTAGGGTTAGGGTTAGGGTTAGGGTTAGGGTTAGGGTTAGGGTTAGGGTTAGGGTTAGGGTTAGGGTTAGGGTTAGGGTTAGGGTTAGGGTTAGGGTTAGGGTTAGGGTTAGGGTTAGGGTTAGGGTTAGGGTTAGGGTTAGGGTTAGGGTTAGGGTTAGGGTTAGGGTTAGGGTTAGGGTTAGGGTTAGGGTTAGGGTTAGGGTTAGGGTTAGGGTTAGGGTTAGGGTTAGGGTTAGGGTTAGGGTTAGGGTTAGGGTTAGGGTTAGGGTTAGGGTTAGGGTTAGGGTTAGGGTTAGGGTTAGGGTTAGGGTTAGGGTTAGGGTTAGGGTTAGGGTTAGGGTTAGGGTTAGGGTTAGGGTTAGGGTTAGGGTTAGGGTTAGGGTTAGGGTTAGGGTTAGGGTTAGGGTTAGGGTTAGGGTTAGGGTTAGGGTTAGGGTTAGGGTTAGGGTTAGGGTTAGGGTTAGGGTTAGGGTTAGGGTTAGGGTTAGGGTTAGGGTTAGGGTTAGGGTTAGGGTTAGGGTTAGGGTTAGGGTTAGGGTTAGGGTTAGGGTTAGGGTTAGGGTTAGGGTTAGGGTTAGGGTTAGGGTTAGGGTTAGGGTTAGGGTTAGGGTTAGGGTTAGGGTTAGGGTTAGGGTTAGGGTTAGGGTTAGGGTTAGGGTTAGGGTTAGGGTTAGGGTTAGGGTTAGGGTTAGGGTTAGGGTTAGGGTTAGGGTTAGGGTTAGGGTTAGGGTTAGGGTTAGGGTTAGGGTTAGGGTTAGGGTTAGGGTTAGGGTTAGGGTTAGGGTTAGGGTTAGGGTTAGGGTTAGGGTTAGGGTTAGGGTTAGGGTTAGGGTTAGGGTTAGGGTTAGGGTTAGGGTTAGGGTTAGGGTTAGGGTTAGGGTTAGGGTTAGGGTTAGGGTTAGGGTTAGGGTTAGGGTTAGGGTTAGGGTTAGGGTTAGGGTTAGGGTTAGGGTTAGGGTTAGGGTTAGGGTTAGGGTTAGGGTTAGGGTTAGGGTTAGGGTTAGGGTTAGGGTTAGGGTTAGGGTTAGGGTTAGGGTTAGGGTTAGGGTTAGGGTTAGGGTTAGGGTTAGGGTTAGGGTTAGGGTTAGGGTTAGGGTTAGGGTTAGGGTTAGGGTTAGGGTTAGGGTTAGGGTTAGGGTTAGGGTTAGGGTTAGGGTTAGGGTTAGGGTTAGGGTTAGGGTTAGGGTTAGGGTTAGGGTTAGGGTTAGGGTTAGGGTTAGGGTTAGGGTTAGGGTTAGGGTTAGGGTTAGGGTTAGGGTTAGGGTTAGGGTTAGGGTTAGGGTTAGGGTTAGGGTTAGGGTTAGGGTTAGGGTTAGGGTTAGGGTTAGGGTTAGGGTTAGGGTTAGGGTTAGGGTTAGGGTTAGGGTTAGGGTTAGGGTTAGGGTTAGGGTTAGGGTTAGGGTTAGGGTTAGGGTTCGGGTTAGGGTTAGGGTTAGGGTTAGGGTTAGGGTTAGGGTTAGGGTTAGGGTTAGGGTTAGGGTTAGGGTTAGGGTTAGGGTTAGGGTTAGGGTTAGGGTTAGGGTTAGGGTTAGGGTTAGGGTTAGGGTTAGGGTTAGGGTTAGGGTTAGGGTTAGGGTTAGGGTTAGGGTTAGGGTTAGGGTTAGGGTTAGGGTTAGGGTTAGGGTTAGGGTTAGGGTTAGGGTTAGGGTTAGGGTTAGGGTTAGGGTTAGGGTTAGGGTTAGGGTTAGGGTTTAGGGTTAGGGTTAGGGTTAGGGTTAGGGTTAGGGTTAGGGTTAGGGTTAGGGTTAGGGTTAGGGTTAGGGTTAGGGTTAGGGTTAGGGTTAGGGTTAGGGTTAGGGTTAGGGTTAGGGTTAGGGTTAGGGTTAGGGTTAGGGTTAG
>NW_027251255.1:0-57036 GCF_044704955.1 Pristiophorus japonicus | reverse complement strand
GAGAGAGAGAGAGGGGGCGAGCCAGAGAGAGAGAGAGAGGGGGCGAGCCATAGAGAGAGAGAGAGGGGGCGAGCCAGAGAGAGAGAGAGAGGGGGTGAGCCAGAGAGAGAGAGAGGAGGCGAGCCAGAGAGGGGAGAGAGGGGGCGAGCCACAGAGAGAGAGAGAGAGAGAGAGGGGGCGAGCCAGAGAGAGAGAGAGAGAGAGAGCGTGCGAGCCAGAGAGAGAGAGAGAGAGAGGGGGCGAGCCAGAGAGAGAGAGAGGGGGCGAGCCAGAGAGAGAGAGAGAGGGGGCGAGCCAGAGAGAGAGAGCGAGCCAGAGAGAGAGAGAGGGGGCGAGCCAGAGAGAGAGAGAGAGAGGGGGCGAGCCATAGGGAGAGAGAGGGGGCAAGCCAGAGAGAGAGAGGGGGCGAGCCACAGAGAGAGAGAGGGGGCGAGCCAGAGAGAGAGAGAGGGGGTGAGCCAGAGAGAGAGAGAGAGAGAGACGGGATGAGCCAGAGAGAGAGAGAGAGAGAGAGAGGGTGAGCCAAAGAGAGAGAGAGAGAGAGAGAGAGAGAGGGGGTGAGCCAGAGAGAGAGAGGGGGCGAGCCAGAGAGAGAGAGAGGGGGCGAGCCACAGAGAGAGAGAAGGGGCGAGCCACAGAGAGAGAGAGGGGGCGAGCCAGAGAGAGAGAGGGAGAGAGCCAGAGAGAGAAGGGGCGAGCCAGAAAGAGAGAGAGGGGGTGAGCCAGAGAGAGAGAGAGGGGGCGAGCCAGAGAGAGAGGGGGCGAGCCAGAGAGAGAGGGGGCGAGCCAGAGAGAGGAGAGGGGGTGAGCCAGAGAGAGAGAGAGAGGGGGCGAGACAGAGAGAGAGTGAGGGGGCGAGCCACAGAGAGAGAGGGGGCGAGCCAGAGAGAGGAGAGGGGATGAGCCAGAGATAGAGAGAGGGGGCGAGCCAGAGAGAGAGTGAGGGGGCGAGCCACAGAGAGTGAGGGAGCGAGCCACAGAGAGAGAGAGGGGGCGAGCCAGAGAGAGAGAGAGAGGGGCGAGCCACAAGAGAGAGAGGGCGAGCCAGAGAGAGAGAGAGGGGGCGAGCCAGAGAGAGAGAGTGAGGGGGCGAGCCAGAGAGAGAGTGAGGGGGCGAGCCACAGAGAGTGAGGGAGCGAGCCAGAGAGAGAGAGAGGGGGCGAGCCACAGAGAGAGAGAAGGGGCGAGCCACAGAGAGAGAGGGAGAGAGCCAGAGAGAGAGAGAGGGGGCGAGCCACATAGAGAGAGAGAGAGCGAGCCAGAGAGAGAGAGAGGGGGCGAGCCAGAGAGAGAGAGAGAGGGGGCGAGCCAGAGAGAGAGAGAGAGTGGGGGCCAGCCACAGAGAGAGAGAGAGAGAGAGAGAGAGAGGGGGCGAGCCAGAGAGAGAGAGAGAGAGAGAGAGAGGGGGCGAGCCAGAGAGAGAGAGAGAGAGAGGGGGCGGGCCAGAGAGAGAGAGAGAGTGGGAGAGCCAGAGAGAGAGAGGGGGCGAGCCAGAGAGAGAGAGAGAGAGGGGGTGAGCCAGAGAGAGAGAGAGGGGGCGAGCCAGAGAGAGGGGGCGAGCCAGAGAGGGAGAGAGGGGGCAAGCCAGAGAGAGAGAGAGAGGGGGCGAGCCACAGAGAGAGAGAGGGGGCGAGCCACAGAGAGAGAGAAGGGGCGAGCCACAGAGAGAGAGAGGGGGCGAGCCAGAGAGAGAGAGAGGGGGCGAGCCAGAGAGAGAGGGGGCGAGCCACAGAGAGAGAGAAGGGGCGAGCCACAGAGAGAGAGAGGGGGCGAGCCAGAGAGAGAGAGGGAGAGAGGGGGCGAGCCAGAGAGAGAGAGAAGGGGCGAGCCAGAAAGAGAGAGAGGGGGTGAGCCAGAAAGAGAGAGAGGGGGCGAGCCAGAGAGAGAGGGGGCGAGCCAGAGAGAGAGGGGGCGAGCCAGAGAGAGGAGAGGGGGTGAGCCAGAGAGAGAGAGAGAGGGGGCGAGACAGAGAGAGAGTGAGGGGGCGAGCCACAGAGAGAGAGAGGGGGCGAGCCAGAGAGAGGAGAGGGGATGAGCCAGAGAGAGAGAGAGGGGGCGAGCCAGAGAGAGAGTGAGGGGGCGAGCCACAGAGAGTGAGGGAGCGAGTCAGAGAGAGAGAGAGGGGGCGAGCCACAGAGAGAGAGAAGGGGCGAGCCACAGAGAGAGGGAGAGAGGGGGCGAGCCAGAGAGAGAATGGGCGAGCCACAGAGAGAGAGAGAGGGCGAGCCAGAGAGAGAGAGAGGGGGCGAGCCAGAGAGAGAGAGTGGAGCCAGAGAGAGAGAGAGAGAGGGGGTGAGCCAGAGAGAGAGAGAGAGGAGAGGGGGCGAGCCAGAGAGAGAGAGGGGGCGAGCCAGAGAGAGAGAGAGAGGGGGTGAGCCAGAGAGAGAGAGGGGGCGAGCCAGAGAGAGGGGGCGAGCCAGAGAGGGAGAGAGGGGGCAAGCCAGAGAGAGAGAGAGAGAGGGGGCGAGCCACAGAGAGAGAGAGGGGGCGAGCCACAGAGAGAGCGAAGGGGCGAGCCACAGAGAGAGAGAGGGGGCGAGCCAGAGAGAGAGAGGGAGCGAGCCAGAGAGAGAGAGGGGGCGAGCCACAGAGAGAGAGAGGGGGCGAGCCACAGAGAGAGAGAGAGGGCGAGCCAGAGAGAGAAGGCGAGCCAGAGAGAGAGGGCGAGCCAGAGAGAGAGAGGGGGCGAGCCATAGAGAGAGAGAGAGGGGGCGAGCCAGAGAGAGAAGAGAGGGGGTGAGCCAGAGAGAGAGAGAGGAGGCGAGCCAGAGAGGGAGAGAGGGGGCGAGCCACAGAGAGAGAGAGAGAGGGGGCGAGCCAGAGAGAGAGAGAGAGAGAGAGAGGGTGCGAGCCAGAGAGAGAGAGAGAGAGGGGGCGAGCCAGAGAGAGAGAGAGAGAGGGGGCGAGCCAGAGAGAGAGAGCGAGCCAGAGAGAGAGAGAGAGGGGGCGAGCCAGAGAGAGAGAGGGAGAGGGGGCGAGACATAGAGAGAGAGGGGGCAAGCCAGAGAGAGAGAGGGGGCGAGCCAAAGAGAGAGAGAGGGGGCGAGCCAGAGAGAGAGAGAGGGGGCGAGCCAGAGAGAGAGAGAGGGGGCGAGCCAGAGAGAGAGAGAGAGAGAGACGGGATGAGCCAGAGAGAGAGAGAGAGAGAGAGAGAGAGAGAGAGGGTGAGCCAAAGAGAGAGAGAGAGAGAGAGAGGGGCTGAGCCAGAGAGAGAGAGAGAGAGAGAGAGAGGGGGTGAGCCAGAGAGAGAGAGAGAGGGGGGCGAGCCACAGAGAGAGAGAGGGGGCGAGCCAAAGAGAGAGAGGGGGCGGAGCCAGAGAGAGAGAGAGGGGGCGAGCCAGAGAGAGAGAGTGAGGGGGAGAGCCAGAGAGAGAGAGAGAGGGGAGAGCCAGAGAGAGAGAGAGAGAGAGAGGGGGCGAGCCAGAGAGAGAGAGAGGGGGCGAGCCAGAGAGAGAGAGAGAGATCGAGCCAGAGAGAGAGAGAGGGGGCGAGCCAGAGAGAGAGAGAGAGGGGGTGAGCCAGAGAGAGAGAGAGGGGGCGAGCCACAGAGAGAGAGAAGGGGCGAGCCACAGAGAGAGAGAGGGGGCGAGCCAGAGAGAGAGAGAGGGGGCGAGCCAGAGAGAGAGGGGGCGAGCCACAGAGAGAAGGGGCGAGCCACAGAGAGAGAGAGGGGCGAGCCAGAGAGAGAGAGGGAGAGAGGGGGCGAGCCAGAGAGAGAGAGAAGGGGGCGAGCCAGAAAGAGAGAGAGGGGTGAGCCAGAAAGAGAGAGAGGGGGCGAGCCAGAGAGAGAGGGGGCGAGCCAGAGA
This sequence comes from Pristiophorus japonicus, assembly GCF_044704955.1. Taxonomy (NCBI): domain Eukaryota; kingdom Metazoa; phylum Chordata; class Chondrichthyes; family Pristiophoridae; genus Pristiophorus; species Pristiophorus japonicus. The sequence continues at coordinate 53,230 of NW_027251255.1, read as the reverse complement.
GAGAGGGGGCGAGCCAGAGAGAGGAGAGGGGGTGAGCCAGAGAGAGAGAGAGAGGGGGCGAGACAGAGAGAGAGTGAGGGGGCGAGCCACAGAGAGAGAAAAGGGGCGAGCCACAGAGAGAGAGAGGGGATGAGCCAGAGAGAGAGAGAGGGGGCGAGCCAGAGAGAGAGTGAGGGGGCGAGCCACAGAGAGTGAGGGAGCGAGTCAGAGAGAGAGAGAGGGGGCGAGCCACAGAGAGAGAGAAGGGGCGAGCCACAGAGAGAGGGAGAGAGGGGGCGAGCCAGAGAGAGAATGGGCGAGCCACAGAGAGAGAGAGAGGGCGAGCCAGAGAGAGAGAGAGGGGGCGAGCCAGAGAGAGAGAGTGAGGGGGCGAGCCAGAGAGAGAGAGAGGGGGTGAGCCAGAGAGAGAGAGAGAGAGAGGGAGCGAGCAGAGAGAGAGAGGGGGCGAGCCAGAGAGAGAGAGAGAGGGGGTGAGCCAGAGAGAGAGAGGGGGCGAGCCAGAGAGAGGGGGCGAGCCAGAGAGGGAGAGAGGGGGCAAGCCAGAGAGAGAGAGAGAGGGGGCGAGCCACAGAGAGAGAGAGGGGGCGAGCCACAGAGAGAGCGAAGGGGCGAGCCACAGAGAGAGAGAGGGGGCGAGCCAGAGAGAGAGAGGGAGCGAGCCAGAGAGAGAGAGGGGGCGAGCCACAGAGAGAGAGAGGGGCGAGCCACAGAGAGAGAGAGAGGGCGAGCCAGAGAGAGAGGGCGAGCCAGAGAGAGAGGGCGAGCCAGAGAGAGAGGGCGAGCCAGAGAGAGAGAGGGGGCGAGCCATAGAGAGAGAGAGAGGGGGCGAGCCAGAGAGAGAGAGAGAGGGGGTGAGCCAGAGAGAGAGAGAGGAGGCGAGCCAGAGAGGGAGAGAGGGGGCGAGCCACAGAGAGAGAGAGAGAGTGGGCGAGCCAGAGAGAGAGAGAGAGAGAGAGGGTGCGAGCCAGAGAGAGAGAGAGAGAGGGGGCGAACCAGAGAGAGAGAGAGAGAGGGGGCGAGCCAGAGAGAGAGAGAGAGAGGGGGCGAGCCAGAGAGAGAGAGCGAGCCAGAGAGAGAGAGAGAGGGGCCGAGCCAGAGAGAGAGAGGGAGAGGGGGGCGAGACATAGAGAGAGAGGGGGCAAGCCAGAGAGAGAGAGGGGGCGAGCCAAGAGAGAGAGAGGGGGCGAGCCAGAGAGAGAGAGAGGGGGCGAGCCAGAGAGAGAGAGAGGGGGTGAGCCAGAGAGAGAGAGAGAGAGAGACGGGATGAGCCCAGAGAGAGAGAGAGAGAGAGAGAGAGAGGTGAGCCAAAGAGAGAGAGAGAGAGAGAGAGGGGCTGAGCCAGAGAGAGAGAGAGAGAGAGAGAGAGAGGGGGTGAGCCAGAGAGAGAGAGGAGAGGGGGGCGAGCCACAGAGGAGAGAGAGGGGGCGAGCCAAAGAGAGAGAGGGGGCGAGCCAGAGAGAGAGAGAGGGGGCGAGCCAGAGAGAGAGAGTGAGGGGGAGAGCCAGAGAGAGAGAGAGAGGGGGAGAGCCAGAGAGAGAGAGAGAGGGGGGGCGAGCCAGAGAGAGAGAGAGGGGGCGAGCCAGAGAGAGAGAGAGAGATCGAGCCAGAGAGAGAGAGAGGGGGCGAGCCAGAGAGAGAGAGAGAGGGGTGAGCCAGAGAGAGAGAGAGGGGGCGAGCCAGAGAGGGGAGAGGGGGCAAGCCAGAGAGAGAGAGAGAGGGGGCGAGCTACAGAGAGAGAGAGGGGCGAGCCACAGAGAGAGAGAGGGGGCGAGCCAGAGAGAGAGAGGGGGCGAGCCAGAGAGAGAGAGAGGGGGGGCGAGCCATAGAGAGAGAGGGGGCAAGCCAGAGAGAGAGAGGGGGCGAGCCACAGAGAGAGAGGGGGGGCGAGCCAGAGAGAGAGGAGAGGGGTGAGCCAGAGAGAGAGAGAGAGAGAGAGACGGATGAGCCAGAAGAGAGAGAGAGAGAGGGTGAGCCAAAGAGAGAGAGAGAGAGAGAGAGAGAGAGAGGGGCTGAGCCAGAGAGAGAGAGAGAGAGAGAGAGGGGGTGAGCCAGAGAGAGAGAGAGAGGGGGCGAGCCACAGAGAGAGAGAGGGGGCGAGCCAAGAGAGAGAGAGAGAGGGGGCGAGCCAGAGAGAGAGGGGGCGAGCCAGAGAGAGAGAGAGAGGGGGAGAGCCAGAGAGAGAGAGAGAGGGGGAGAGCCAGAGAGAGAGAGAGAGGGGGCGAGCCAGAGAGGGAGAGGAGGGGGCGAGCCAGAGAGAGGGAGAGAGAGAGAGAGAGGGGGCGAGCCAGAGAGAGAGAGAGAGAGAGAGCGTGCGAGCCAGAGAGAGAGAGAGAGAGAGAGGGGGCGAGCCAGAGAGAGAGAGAGGGGCGAGCCAGAGAGAGAGAGAGAGAGGGGGCGAGCCAGAGAGAGAGAGCGAGCCAGAGAGAGAGAGAGAGGGGCGAGCCAGAGAGAGAGAGAGGGGCGAGCCATAGAGAGAGAGGGGGCAAGCCAGAGAGAGAGAGGGGGCGAGCCACAGTGAGAGAGAGGGGGCGAGCCAGAGAGAGAGAGAGGGGGTGAGCCAGAGAGAGAGAGAGAGAGAGACGGGATGAGCCAGAGAGAGAGAGAGAGAGAGAGGGTGAGCCAAAGAGAGAGAGAGAGAGAGAGAGAGGGGCTGAGCCAGAGAGAGAGAGAGAGAGAGAGAGAGGGGGTGAGCCAGAGAGAGAGAGGGGGCGAGCCACAGAGAGAGAGAGGGGGCCAGCCAAAGAGAGAGAGAGAGGGGGCGAGCCAGAGAGAGAGAGGGGGAGAGCCAGAGAGAGAGAGAGAGGGGGAGAGCCAGAGAGAGAGAGAGGGGGCGAGCCAGAGAGAGAGAGAGAGGGGGCGAGCCAGAGAGAGAGAGAGGGAGCGAGCCAGAGAGAGAGAGAGGGGGCGAGCCAGAGAGAGAGAGAGAGGGGGTGAGCCAGAGAGAGAGGGGGCGAGCCAGAGAGGGAGAGAGGGGGCAAGCCAGAGAGAGAGAGAGAGGGGGCGAGCCACAGAGAGAGAGAGGGGCGAGCCACAGAGAGAGAGAGGGGGCGAGCCAGAGAGAGAGAGAGAGGGCGAGCCAGAGAGAGAGAGGGGGCGAGCCAGAGAAGAGAGAGAGAGGGGGCGAGCCAGAGAGAGAGAGAGAAGGGGCGAACCAGAGTGAGAGAGGGGGCGAGCCAGAGAGAGAGAGAGAGAGGGGGTGAGCCAGAGAGAGAGAGGGGGCGAGCCAGAGAGAGGGGGCGAGCCAGAGAGGGAGCAAGCCAGAGAGAGAGAGAGGGGGGGCGAGCCACAGAGAGAGAGAGGGGGCGAGCCACAGAGAGAAGGGGCGAGCCACAGGAGAGAGAGAGGGGGCGAGCCAGAGAGAGAGAGAGGGGGCGAGCCAGAGAGAGAGAGAGGGGGGCGAGCCACAGAGAGAGAGAGGGGGAGAGCCAGAGAGAGAGAGGGGGCGAGCCACAGAGAGAGAGGGGGCGAGCCAGAGAGAGAGAGAGGTGGCGAGCCAGAGAGAGAGAGAGAGGGGCGAGCCAGAGAGAGAGAGAGGGGCGAGCCAGAGAGAGAGGGGGCGAGCCAAAGAGAGAGAGAAGGGGCGAGCCAGAAAGAGAGAGAGGGGGTGAGCCAGAGAGAGAGAGAGGGGGCAAGCCAGAGAGAAAGGGGGCAAGCCAGAGAGAGAGGGGGCGAGCCAGAGAGAGGAGAGGGGTGAGCCAGAGAGAGAGAGAGAGAGGGGACGAGACAGAGAGAGAGAGAGGGGGCGAGCCACAGAGAGAGAGAGGGGGCGAGCCAGAGAGAGAGGGGGCGAGCCAGGGCGAGCCAGAGAGAGGAGAGGGGGATGAGCCAGAGAGAGAGAGAGGGGGCGAGCCAGAGAGAGAGTGAGGGGGCGAGCCACAGAGAGAGTGAGGGGACGAGCCACAGAGAGTGAGGGAGCGAGCCAGAGAGAGAGAGAGGGGGCGAGCCACAGAGAGAGAGAAGGGGCGAGCCACAGAGAGAGGGGGCGAGCCAGAGAGAGAGGGAGAGAGGGGGCGAGCCAGAGAGAGAGAGAGGGGGCGAGCCACAGAGAGAGAGAGAGGGCGAGCCAGAGAGAGAGAGAGGGGGCGAGCCAGAGAGAGAGAGAGAGGGGGCGAGCCAGAGAGAGAGAGAGAGAGAGAGGGGGTGAGCCAGAGAGAGTGAGAGAGAGCGGAGGCGAGCCAGAGAGGGAGAGAGGGGGCGAGACAGAGAGAGAGAGAGAGAGAGAGGGGGCGGGCCAGAGAGAGAGAGAGGGGGCGAGCCAGAGAGAGAGAGAGGGGGCGAGCCAGAGAGAGAGAGAGAGAGGGGGTGAGCCAGAGAGAGAGAGAGGGGGCGAGCCAGAGAGGGTGAGAGGGGGCAAGCCAGAGAGAGAGAGAGAGAGGGGGCGAGCCACAGAGAGAGAGAGGGGGCGAGCCACAGAGAGAGAGAAGGGGCGAGCCACAGAGAGAGGGGGCGAGCCAGAGAGAGAGAGGGGACGAGCCAGAGAGAAGGGGCGAGCCACAGAGAGAGAAAAGGGGCGAGCCACAGAGAGAGAGAGAGGGGGCGAGCCACAGAGAGAGAGAAGGGGCGAGCCACAGAGAGAGAGAGAGGGGGCGAGCCAGAGAGAGAGAGAGGGGGCGAGCCAGAGAGAGAGAGAGAGGGGGCGAGCCACAGAGAGAGAGAAGGGGCGAGCCACAGAGAGAGAGAGGGGGCGAGCCAGAGAGAGAGAGGGAGAGAGCCAGAGAGAGAGAGAAGGGGCGAGCCAGAAAGAGAGAGAGGGGGCGAGCCAGAGAGAGAGAGAGGGGGCGAGCCAGAGAGAGAGAGAGGGGGCGAGCCAGAGAGAGAGGGGGCGAGCCAGAGAGAGGAGAGGGGTGAGCCAGAGAGAGAGAGAGAGAAGGGGCGAGACAGAGAGAGAGTGAGGGGGCGAGCCAGAGAGAGAGAGAGGGGGCGAGACAGAGAGAGAGTGAGGGGGCGAGCCACAGAGAGAGAGAGGGGGCGAGCCACAGAGAGGAGAGGGGATGAGCCAGAGTGAGAAAGAGGGGGCGAGCCAGAGAGAGAGTGAGGGGGCGAGCCACAGAGAGTGAGGGAGTGAGTCAGAGAGAGAGGGGGCGAGCCACAGAGAGAGAGAAGGGGCGAGCCAGAGAGAGAGGGAGAGAGGGGGCGAGTCAGAGAGAGAGAGAGGGGGCGAGCCACAGAGAGAGAGAGAGGGCGAGCCAGAGAGAGAGAGAGGGGGCGAGCCAGAGAGAGAGAGAGAGGGGGCGAGCCAGAGAGAGAGAGAGAGAGGGGGTGAGCCAGAGAGAGAGAGAGAGAGCGGAGGCGAGCCAGAGAGAGGGGGCAAGCCAGAGAGGGAGAGAGGGGGCGAGCCAGAGAGAGGGGGCGAGCCAGAGAGAGAGAGAGAGAGAGAGAGAGAGAGAGGGGGCGAGCCAGAGAGGGGGGCAAGCCAGAGAGAGAGAGAGAGGGGGCGAGCCAGAGAGAGGGGGCGAGCCAGAGAGGGAGCAAGCCAGAGAGAGAGAGAGGGGGGGTGAGCCACAGAGAGAGAGAGGGGGCGAGCCACAGAGAGAGAGAAGGGGCGAGCCACAGAGAGAGAGAAGGGGCGAGCCAGAGAGAGAGAGAGGGGGCGAGCCAGAGAGAGAGAGAGGGGGCGAGCCAGAGAGAGAGAGAGGGGGAGAGCCAGAGAGAGAGAGAAGGGGCGAGCCAGAGAGAGAGAGAGGGGGCGAGCCAGAGAGAGAGAGAGAGGGGGCGAGCCACAGAGAGAGAGGGGGCGAGCCAGAGAGAGTGAGGGGGCGAGCCAGAGAGAGAGAGAGGGGGAGAGCCAAAGAGAGAGAGAAGGGGCGAGCCAGAAAGAGAGAGAGGGGGCGAGCCAGAGAGAGAGAGAGGGGGCGAGCCAGAGAGAGAGAGAGGGGGCGAGCCAGAGAGAGAGGGGGCGAGCCAGAGAGAGGAGAGGGGGTGAGCCAGAGAGAGAGAGAGAGGGGGCGAGACAGAGAGAGAGTGAGGGGGCGAGCCAGAGAGAGAGAGAGGGGGCGAGACAGAGAGAGAGTGAGGGGGCGAGCCACAGAGAGAGTGAGGGGACGAGCCACAGAGAGTGAGGGAGCGAGCCAGAGAGAGAGAGAGGGGGCGAGCCACAGAGAGAGAGAAGGGGCGAGCCACAGAGAGAGAGAGGGGGCGAGCCAGAGAGAGAGGGAGAGAGGGGGCGAGCCAGAGAGAGAGAGAGAGAGAGAGGGGGTGAGCCAGAGAGAGTGAGAGAGAGAGAGGGGGCGGGCCAGAGAGAGAGAGAGGGGGCGAGCCAGAGAGAGAGAGAGGGGGCGAGCCAGAGAGAGAGAGAGAGAGGGGGTGAGCCAGAGAGAGAGAGAGGGGGCGAGCCAGAGAGGGAGAGAGGGGGCGAGACAGAGAGAGAGAGAGAGAGAGAGGGGGCGGGCCAGAGAGAGAGAGAGGGGGCGAGCCAGAGAGGGTGAGAGGGGGCAAGCCAGAGAGAGAGAGAGAGAGGGGGCGAGCCACAGAGAGAGAGAGGGGGCGAGCCACAGAGAGAGAGAAGGGGCGAGCCACAGAGAGAGGGGGCGAGCCAGAGAGAGAGAGGGGACGAGCCAGAGAGAGAGAGAGAGGGGGCGAGCCAGAGAGAGAGAGAGAGAGGGGGTGAGCCAGAGAGAGAGAGAGAGAGCGGAGGCGAGCCAGAGAGAGGGGGCAAGCCAGAGAGGGAGAGAGGGGGCGAGCCAGAGAGAGGGGGCGAGCCAGAGAGAGAGAGAGAGAGAGAGAGAGAGAGAGAGGGGGCGAGCCAGAGAGGGGGGCAAGCCAGAGAGAGAGAGAGAGGGGGCGAGCCAGAGAGAGGGGGCGAGCCAGAGAGGGAGCAAGCCAGAGAGAGAGAGAGGGGGGGTGAGCCACAGAGAGAGAGAGGGGGCGAGCCACAGAGAGAAGGGGCGAGCCACAGAGAGAGAGAGGGGGCGAGCCAGAGAGAGAGAGAGGGGGCGAGCCAGAGAGAGAGAGAGGGGGCGAGCCACAGGGAGAGAGAGGGGGAGAGCCAGAGAGAGAGAGAGGGGGCGAGCCAGAGAGAGAGAGAAGGGGCGAGCCAGAGAGAGAGAGAGGGGGCGAGCCAGAGAGAGAGAGAGAGGGTGCGAGCCACAGAGAGAGAGGGGGCGAGCCAGAGAGAGTGAGGGGGCGAGCCAGAGAGAGAGAGAGGGGGAGAGCCAAAGAGAGAGAGAAGGGGCGAGCCAGAAAGAGAGAGAGGGGGCGAGCCAGAGAGAGAGAGAGGGGGCGAGCCAGAGAGAGAGAGAGGGGGCGAGCCAGAGAGAGAGGGGGCGAGCCAGAGAGAGGAGAGGGGGTGAGCCAGAGAGAGAGAGAGAGGGGGCGAGACAGAGAGAGAGTGAGGGGGCGAGCCAGAGAGAGAGAGAGGGGGCGAGACAGAGAGAGAGTGAGGGGGCGAGCCACAGAGAGAGAGAGGGGGCGAGCCAGAGAGAGGAGAGGGGATGAGCCAGAGTGAGAAAGAGGGGGCGAGCCAGAGAGAGAGTGAGGGGGCGAGCCACAGAGAGTGAGGGAGTGAGTCAGAGAGAGAGGGGGCGAGCCACAGAGAGAGGGAGAGAGGGGGCGAGTCAGAGAGAGAGAGAGGGGGCGAGCCACAGAGAGAGAGAGAGGGCGAGCCAGAGAGAGAGAGAGGGGGCGAGCCAGAGAGAGAGAGAGAGGGGGCGAGCCAGAGAGAGAGAGAGAGAGAGGGGGTGAGCCAGAGAGAGAGAGAGAGAGCGGAGGCGAGCCAGAGAGAGGGGGCAAGCCAGAGAGGGAGAGAGGGGGGCGAGCCAGAGAGAGGGGGCGAGCCAGAGAGAGAGGGAGAGAGAGAGAGAGAGGGGGCGAGCCAGAGAGGGGGGCGAGCCAGAGAGAGAGAGAGAGGGGGCGAGCCAGAGAGAGGGGGCGAGCCAGAGAGGGAGCAAGCCAGAGAGAGAGAGAGGGGGGGTGAGCCACAGAGAGAGAGAGGGGGCGAGCCACAGAGAGAGAGAAGGGGCGAGCCACAGAGAGAGAGAGGGGGCGAGCCAGAGAGAGAGAGAGGGGGCGAGCCAGAGAGAGAGAGAGGGGGCGAGCCACAGGGAGAGAGAGGGGGAGAGCCAGAGAGAGAGAGAGGGGGCGAGCCAGAGAGAGAGAGAAGGGGCGAGCCAGAGAGAGAGAGAGAGGGGGCGAGCCACAGAGAGAGAGGGGGCGAGCCAGAGAGAGTGAGGGGGCGAGCCAGAGAGAGAGAGAGGGGGAGAGCCAGAGAGAGAGAGAGGGGGCGAGTCAGAGAGAGAGAGAGGGGGCGAGCCAGAGAGAGAGAGAGGGGGCGAGCCAGAGAGAGAGAGAGAGGGGGCGAGCCAGAGAGAGAGGGGGCGAGCCAGAGAGAGAGAGAGGGGGGAGCCAAAGAGAGAGAGAAGGGGCGAGGCAGAAAGAGAGAGAGGGGGTGAGCCAGAGAGAGAGAGAGGGGGCGAGCCAGAGAGAAAGGGGGCGAGCCAGAGAGAGGAGAGGGGATGAGCCAGAGAGAGAGAGAGGGGGCGAGCCAGAGAGAGAGTGAGGGGGTGAGCCACAGAGAGTGAGGGAGCGAGCCAGAGAGAGAGAGAGAGAGGGGGCGAGCCAGAGAGAGAGAGAGGGGGCGAGCCACAGAGAGAGGGGGCGAGCCACAGAGAGAGAGAGGGGGTGAGCCAGAGAGAGAGGGGGCGAGCCAGAGAGAGGAGAGGGGGTGAGCCAGAGAGAGAGAGAGAGGGGACGAGACAGAGAGAGAGAGAGGGGGCGAGCCACAGAGAGAGAGAGGGGGCGAGCCAGAGAGAGAGGGGGCGAGCCAGAGAGAGGAGAGGTGATGAGCCAGAGAGAGAGAGAGGGGGCGAGCCAGAGAGAGAGTGAGGGGGCGAGCCACAGAGAGAGTGAGGGGGCGAGCCACAGAGAGTGAGGGAGCGAGCCAGAGAGAGAGAGAGGGGGCGAGCCACAGGGAGAGAAGGGGCGAGCCACAGAGAGAGGGGGCGAGCCAGAGAGAGAGGGAGAGAGGGGGCGAGCCAGAGAGAGAGAGAGGGGGCGAGCCACAGAGAGAGAGAGAGGGCGAGCCAGAGAGAGAGAGAGGGGGCGAGCCAGAGAGAGAGAGAGAGGGGGCGAGCCAGAGAGAGAGAGAGAGGGGGTCGAGCCACAGAGAGAGAGAGAGAGAGAGAGAGGGGGCGAGCCAGAGAGAGAGAGAGAGAGAGGGGGCGAGCCAGAGAGAGAGAGAGAGAGAGGGGGCGGGCCAGAGAGAGAGAGAGAGGGGGAGAGCCAGAGAGAGAGAGAGGGGGCGAGCCAGAGAGAGAGAGAGAGAGGGGGCGAGCCAGAGAGAGGGGGCGAGCCAGAGAGGGAGAGAGGGGGCAAGCCAGAGAGAGAGAGAGAGAGGGGGCGAGCCACAGAGAGAGAGAGGGGGCGAGCCACAGAGAGAGAGAGGGGGCGAGCCAGAGAGAGAGAGAGGGGGCGAGCCAGAGAGAGAGAGAGAGGGGGCGAGCCACAGAGAGAGAAAAGGGGCGAGCCACAGAGAGAGAGAGGGGGCGAGCCAGAGAGAGAGAGGGAGAGAGGGGGCGAGCCAGAGAGAGAGAGAAGGGGCGAGCCAGAAAGAGAGAGAGGGGGTGAGCCAGAGAGAGAGAGAGGGGGCGAGCCAGAGAGAGAGGGGGCGAGCCAGAGAGAGAGAGAGGGGGCGAGCCAGAGAGAGAGAGAGGGGGCGAGCCACAGGGAGAGAGAGGGGGCGAGCCAGAAAGAGAGAGAGGGGGTGAGCCAGAGAGAGAGAGAGGGGGCGAGCCAGAGAGAGAGGGGGCGAGCCAGAGAGAGAGAGAGGGGGCGAGCCAGAGAGAGAGAGAGGGGGCGAGCCACAGGGAGAGAGAGGGGGAGAGCCAGAGAGAGAGAGAGGGGGCGAGCCAGAGAGAGAGAGAAGGGGCGAGCCAGAGAGAGAGAGAGGGGGCGAGCCAGAGAGAGAGAGAGAGGGGGCGAGCCACAGAGAGAGAGGGGGCGAGCCAGAGAGAGTGAGGGGGCGAGCCAGAGAGAGAGAGAGGGGGATAGCCAGAGAGAGAGAGAGAGGGGGCGAGTCAGAGAGAGAGAGGGGGCGAGCCAGAGAGAGAGAGAGGGGGCGAGCCAGAGAGAGAGAGAGAGGGGGCGAGCCAGAGAGAGAGGGGGCGAGCCAGAGAGAGAGAGAGGGGGGAGCCAAAGAGAGAGAGAAGGGGCGAGGCAGAAAGAGAGAGAGGGGGTGAGCCAGAGAGAGAGAGAGGGGGCGAGCCAGAGAGAAAGGGGGCGAGCCAGAGAGAGGAGAGGGGATGAGCCAGAGAGAGAGAGAGGGGGCGAGCCAGAGAGAGAGTGAGGGGGTGAGCCACAGAGAGTGAGGGAGCGAGCCAGAGAGAGAGAGAGAGGGGGCGAGCCAGAGAGAGAGAGAGGGGGCGAGCCACAGAGAGAGGGGGCGAGCCACAGAGAGAGAGAGGGGGCGAGCCAGAGAGAGAGGGGGTGAGCCAGAGAGAGAGGGGGCGAGCCAGAGAGAGGAGAGGGGGTGAGCCAGAGAGAGAGAGAGAGGGGACGAGACAGAGAGAGAGAGAGGGGGCGAGCCACAGAGAGAGAGAGGGGGCGAGCCAGAGAGAGAGGGGGCGAGCCAGAGAGAGGAGAGGTGATGAGCCAGAGGGGGCGAGCCAGAGAGAGAGTGAGGGGGCGAGCCACAGAGAGAGTGAGGGGGCGAGCCACAGAGAGTGAGGGAGCGAGCCAGAGAGAGAGAGAGGGGGCGAGCCACAGGGAGAGAAGGGGCGAGCCACAGAGAGAGGGGGCGAGCCAGAGAGAGAGGGAGAGAGGGGGCGAGCCAGAGAGAGAGAGAGGGGGCGAGCCACAGAGAGAGAGAGAGGGCGAGCCAGAGAGAGAGAGAGGGGGCGAGCCAGAGAGAGAGAGAGAGAGGGGGCGAGCCAGAGAGAGAGAGAGAGAGAGGGGGCGAGCCACAGAGAGAGAGAGAGAGAGAGAGGGGGCGAGCCAGAGAGAGAGAGAGAGGGGGCGAGCCAGAGAGAGAGAGAGAGAGAGGGGGCGGGCCAGAGAGAGAGAGAGAGGGGGAGAGCCAGAGAGAGAGAGAGGGGGCGAGCCAGAGAGAGAGAGAGAGAGGGGGCGAGCCAGAGAGAGGGGGCGAGCCAGAGAGGGGGCAAGCCAGAGAGAGAGAGAGAGAGAGAGGGGGCGAGCCACAGAGAGAGAGAGGGGGCGAGCCACAGAGAGAGAGAAGGGGCGAGCCACAGAGAGAGAGAGGGGGCGAGCCAGAGAGAGAGAGAGGGGGCGAGCCAGAGAGAGAGAGAGAGGGGGCGAGCCACAGAGAGAGAAAAGTGGCGAGCCACAGAGAGAGAGAGGGGGCGAGCCAGAGAGAGAGGGAGAGAGGTGGCGAGCCAGAGAGAGAGAGAAGGGGCGAGCCAGAAAGAGAGAGAGGGGGTGAGCCAGAGAGAGAGAGAGGGGGCGAGCCAGAGAGAGAGGGGGCGAGCCAGAGAGAGAGGGGGCGAGCCAGAGAGAGGAGAGGGGGTGAGCCAGAGAGAGAGAGAGAGGGGGGCGAGACAGAGAGAGAGTGAGGGGGCGAGCACAGAGAGAGAGAGGGGGTGAGCAGAGGAGGAGGAGAGGGGATGAGCCAGAGATAGAGAGAGGGGGCGAGCCAGAGAGAGAGTGAGGGGGCGAGCCACAGAGAGTGAGGGAGCGAGTCAGAGAGAGAGAGAGAGGGGGCGAGCCACAGAGAGAGAGAAGGGGCGAGCCACAGAGAGAGGGAGAGAGGGGGCGAGCCAGAGAGAGAGGGGCGAGCCACAAGAGAGAGAGAGGGCGAGCCAGAGAGAGAGAGAGCCAGAGAGAGAGAGTGAGGGAGCGAGCCAGAGAGAGAGTGAGGGGGCGAGCCACAGAGAGTGAGGGAGCGAGCCAGAGAGAGAGAGAGAGGGGGCGAGCCACAGAGAGAGAGAAGGGGCGAGCCACAGAGAGAGGGGGCGAGCCAGAGAGAGAGGGAGAGAGGGGGCGAGCCAGAGAGAGAGAGAGGGGGCGGAGCCACATAGAGAGAGAGAGGGCGGAGCCAGAGAGAGAGAGAGGGGGCGAGCCAGAGAGAGAGAGAGAGGGGGCGAGCCAGAGAGAGAGAGAGGGTGGGGTCCAGCCAGAGAGAGAGAGAGAGAGAGAGAGAGAGAGAGAGGGGGCGAGCCAGAGAGAGAGAGAGAGAGAGAGGGGCGAGCCAGAGAGAGAGAGAGTGGGGGCGGGCCAGAGAGAGAGAGAGAGTGGGAGAGCCAGAGAGAGAGAGGGGGCGAGCCAGAGAGAGAGTGAGGGGGCGAGCCACAGAGAGTGAGGGAGCGAGTCAGAGAGAGAGAGAGGGGGCGAGCCACAGAGAGAGAGAAGGGGCGAGCCACAGAGAGTGGGAGAGAGGGGGCGAGCCAGAGAGAGAGGGGGCGAGCCACAGAGAGAGAGAGAGGGCGAGCCAGAGAGAGAGAGAGGGGGCGAGCCAGAGAGAGAGAGTGAGGGGGCGAGCCAGAGAGAGAGAGAGAGAGAGGGGGTGAGCCAGAGAGAGAGAGAGAGAGGGGGCGAGCCAGAGAGAGAGAGGGGGCGAGCCAGAGAGAGAGAGAGAGGGGGTGAGCCAGAGAGAGAGAGAGGGGGCGAGCCAGAGAGAGGGGGCGAGCCAGAGAGGGAGAGAGGGGGCAAGCCAGAGAGAGAGAGAGAGGGGGCGAGCCACAGTGAGAGAGAGGGGGCGAGCCACAGAGAGAGAGAGGGGGCGAGCCACAGAGAGAGAGAGGGGGCGAGCCAGAGAGAGAGAGGGAGCGAGCCAGAGAGAGAGAGGGGGCGAGCCACAGAGAGAGAGAGGGGACGAGCCACAGAGAGAGAGAGAGGGCGAGCCAGAGAGAGAGGGCGAGCCAGAGAGAGAGAGAGAGGGGGCGAGCCATAGAGAGAGAGAGAGGGGGCGAGCCAGAGAGAGAGAGAGAGGGGGTGAGCCAGAGAGAGAGAGAGGAGGCGAGCCAGAGAGGGAGAGAGGGGGCGAGCCACAGAGAGAGAGAGAGAGGGGGCGAGCCAGAGAGAGAGAGAGAGGGTGCGAGCCAGAGAGAGAGAGAGAGAGGGGGCGAGCCAGAGAGAGAGAGAGAGAGGGGGCGAGCCAGAGAGAGAGAGAGAGAGGGGGCGAGCCAGAGAGAGAGAGCGAGCCAGAGAGAGAGAGGGGGCGAGCCAGAGAGAGAGAGAGAGGGGGCGAGACATAGAGAGAGAGGGGGCAAGCCAGAGAGAGAGAGGGGGCGAGCCACAGAGAGAGAGAGGGGGCGAGCCAGAGAGAGAGAGAGGGGGTGAGCCAGAGAGAGAGAGAGAGAGAGAGACGGGATGAGCCAGAGAGAGAGAGAGAGAGAGAGAGAGAGGGTGAGCCAAAGAGAGAGAGAGGGGCTGAGCCAGAGAGAGAGAGAGAGAGAGAGAGAGAGGGGGTGAGCCAGAGAGAGAGAGAGAGGGGGGCGAGCCACAGAGAGAGAGAGGGGCGAGCCAAAGAGAGAGAGAAAGGGGGCGAGCCAGAGAGAGAGAGAGGGGGCGAGCCAGAGAGAGAGAGGGGGAGAGCCAGAGAGAGAGAGAGAGGGGGAGAGCCAGAGAGAGAGAGAGAGAGAGAGGGGGCGAGCCAGAGAGAGAGAGAGAGAGTGAGCCAGAGAGAGAGAGAGGGAGCGAGCCAGAGAGAGAGAGGGGGCGAGCCAGAGAGAGAGAGAGAGGGGGTGAGCCAGAGAGAGAGAGAGGGGGCGAGCCAGAGAGAGGGGGCGAGCCAGAGAGGGAGAGAGAGGGGGCGAGCCAGAGAGAGAGAGAGAGAGGGGGCGGGCCAGAGAGAGAGAGAGAGTGGGAGAGCCAGAGAGAGAGAGGGGGCGAGCCAGAGAGAGAGAGAGAGAGAGGGGGCGAGACAGAGAGAGAGAGAGAGAGAGTGGGCGGGCCAGAGAGAGAGAGTGAGGGGGCGAGCCAGAGAGAGAGAGGGGGCGAGCCAGAGAGAGAGAGAGAGAGGGGGTGAGCCAGAGAGAGAGAGAGAGGGGGCGAGCCAGAGAGAGGGGGCGAGCCAGAGAGGGAGAGAGGGGGCAAGCCAGAGAGAGAGAGAGAGAGAGGGGGCGAGCCACAGAGAGAGAGAGAGAGGGGGCGAGCCACAGAGAGAGAGAAGGGGCGAGCCACAGAGAGAGAGAGGGGGCGAGCCAGAGAGAGAGAGAGGGGGCGAGCCAGAGAGAGAAGGGGCGAGCCACAGAGAGAGAGAAGGGGCGAGCCACAGAGAGAGAGAGAGGGGGCGAGCCACAGAGAGAGAGAAGGGGCGAGCCACAGAGAGAGAGAGGGGACGAGCCAGAGAGAGAGAGAGGGGGCGAGCCAGAGAGAGAGAGAGGGGGCGAGCCAGAGAGAGAGAGAAGGGGCGAGCCACAGAGAGAGAGAGGGGGCGAGCCAGAGAGAGAGAGGGAGAGAGGGGGCGAGCCAGAGAGAGAGAGAAGGGGCGAGCCAGAAAGAGAGAGAGGGGGTGAGCCAGAGAGAGAGAGAGGGGGCGAGCCAGAGAGAGAGAGAGGGGGCGAGCCAGAGAGAGAGGGGGCGAGCCAGAGAGAGGAGAGGGGGTGAGCCAGAGAGAGAGAGAGAGGGGGCGAGACAGAGAGAGAGTGAGGGGGCGAGCCACAGTGAGAGAGAGGGGGCGAGCCAGAGAGAGGAGAGGGGATGAGCCAGAGAGAGAGAGAGGGGGCGAGCCAGAGAGAGAGTGAGGGGGCGAGCCACAGAGAGTGAGGGAGCGAGTCAGAGAGAGAGGGGGCGAGCCATAGAGAGAGAGAGAGGGTGCGAGCCATAGAGAGAGAGAGAGGGGGCGAGCCAGAGGGAGAGAGGGGGTGAGCCAGAGAGAGAGAGAGGAGGCGAGCCAGAGAGGGAGAGAGGGGGCGAGCCACAGAGAGAGAGAGAGGGGGCGAGCCAGAGAGAGAGAGAGAGAGCGAGAGGGTGCGAGCCAGAGAGAGAGAGAGAGAGGGGGCGAGCCAGAGAGAGAGAGAGAGAGAGGGGGCGAGCCAGAGAGAGAGAGAGAGAGGGGGCGAGCCAGAGAGATAGAGAGAGAGGGGGCGAGCCAGAGAGAGAGAGAGAGGGGGCGAGGCAGAGTGGGAGAGAGGGGGCGAGCCATAGAGAGGGGGCAAGCCAGAGAGAGAGAGGGGGCGAGCCACAGAGAGAGAGAGGGGGCGAGCCAGAGAGAGCGAGAGAGAGAGGGGGTGAGCCAGAGAGAGAGAGAGAGAGACGGGATGAGCCAGAGAGAGAGAGAGAGAGAGAGAGGGTGAGCCAAAGAGAGAGAGAGAGAGAGAGAGGGGCTGAGCCAGAGAGAGAGAGAGAGAGAGAGAGGGGCTGAGCCAGAGAGAGAGAGAGAGAGAGAGGGGGCGAGCCACAGAGAGAGAGAGGGGGTGAGCCAAAGAGAGAGAGAGAGGGGGCGAGCCAGAGAGAGAGAGAGGGGGCGAGCCAGAGAGAGAGAGAGAGAGGGGGAGAGCCAGAGAGAGAGAGAGAGGGGGCGAGTCAGAGAGAGAGAGAGAGGGGGCGAGCCAGAGAGAGAGAGAGGGAGTGAGCCAGAGAGAGAGAGAGGGGGCGAGCCAGAGAGAGAGAGAGAGGGGGTGAGCCAGAGAGAGAGAGAGGGGGCGAGCCAGAGAGGGAGAGAGGGGGCAAGCCAGAGAGGGAGAGAGGGGGCAAGCCAGAGAGAGAGAGAGAGGGGGCGAGCCACAGAGAGAGAGAGGGGCGAGCCACAGAGAGAGAGAGGGGGCGAGCCAGAGAGAGAGAGGGGGCGAGCCAGAGAGAGAGAGAGAGAGAGAGAGGGGCGAGCCAGAGAGAGAGAGCGAAGGGGCGAACCAGAGAGAGAGAGGGGGCGAGCCAGAGAGAGAGAGAGAGGGGGTGAGCCAGAGAGAGAGAGAGGGGGCGAGCCAGAGAGAGGGGGCGAGCCAGAGAGGGAGCAAGCCAGAGAGAGAGAGAGGGGGGGCGAGCCACAGAGAGAGAGAGGGGGCGAGCCACAGAGAGAGAGAAGGGGCGAGCCACAGAGAGAGAGAGGGGGCGAGCCAGAGAGAGAGAGAGGGGGCGAGCCAGAGAGAGAGAGAGGGGGCGAGCCACAGAGAGAGAGAGAGAGGGGGAGAGCCAGAGAGAGAGAGGGGGCGAGCCACAGAGAGAGAGGGGGCGAGCCAGAGAGAGAGAGAGGGGGCGAGCCAGAGAGTGAGAGAGGTGGCGAGCCAGAGAGAGAGAGAGAGGGGGCGAGCCAGAGAGAGAGAGAGGGGGCGAGCCAAAGAGAGAGAGAAGGGGCGAGCCAGAAAGAGAGAGAGGGGGTGAGCCAGAGAGAGAGAGAGGGGGCGAGCCAGAGAGAGAGAGAGGGGGCGAGCCAGAGAGAAAGGGGGCGAGCCAGAGAGAGGAGAGGGGATGAGCCAGAGAGAGAGAGAGGGGGCGAGCCAGAGAGAGAGTGAGGGGGCGAGCCACAGAGAGTGAGGGAGCGAGCCAGAGAGAGAGAGGGGACGAGCCACAGAGAGAGAGAGGGGGCGAGCCACAGAGAGAGGGGGCGAGCCACAGAGAGAGAGAGGGGGCGAGCCAGAGAGAGAGGGAGCGAGCCAGAGAGAGAGGGGGCGAGCCAGAGAGAGAGGGGGCGAGCCAGAGAGAGGAGAGGGGGTGAGCCAGAGAGAGAGAGATTGGGGACGAGACAGAGAGAGAGAGAGGGGGCGAGCCACAGAGAGAGAGAGGGGGCGAGCCAGAGAGAGAGGGGGCGAGCCAGAGAGAAGAGAGGGGATGAGCCAGAGAGAGAGAGAGGGGGCGAGCCAGAGAGAGAGTGAGGGGGCGAGCCACAGAGAGAGTGAGGGGGCGAGCCACAGAGAGTGAGGGAGCGAGCCAGAGAGAGAGAGAGGGGGCGAGCCACAGAGAGAGAGAAGGGGCGAGCCACAGAGAGAGGGGGCGAGCCAGAGAGAGAGGGAGAGAGGGGGCGAGCCAGAGAGAGAGAGAGGGGGCGAGCCACAGAGAGAGAGAGAGGGCGAGCCAGAGAGAGAGAGAGGGGGCGAGCCAGAGAGAGAGAGAGAGGGGGCGAGCCAGAGAGAGAGAGAGAGAGAGAGAGGGGGTGAGCCAGAGAGAGAGAGAGAGCGGAGGCGAGCCAGAGAGGGAGAGAGGGGGCGAGCCACAGAGAGAGAGAGAGAGAGGGGGCGAGCCAGAGAGAGAGAGAGAGAGAGGGGGCGAGACAGAGAGAGAGAGAGAGAGAGTGGGCGAGCCAGAGAGAGAGAGAGAGGAGTCGAGCCAGAGAGAGAGAGGGGGCGAGCCAGAGAGAGAGAGAGAGAGGGGGTGAGCCAGAGAGAGAGAGAGGGGGCGAGCCAGAGAGAGGGGGCGAGCCAGAGAGGGAGAGAGGGGGCAAGCCAGAGAGAGAGAGAGAGAGGGGGCGAGCCACAGAGAGAGAGAGGGGGCGAGCCAGAGAGAGAGAGAGGGGGCGAGCCAGAGAGAGAAGGGGCGAGCCACAGAGAGAGAGAAGGGGCGAGCCACAGAGAGAGAGAGAGGGGGCGAGCCACAGAGAGAGAGAAGGGGCGAGCCACAGAGAGAGAGAGGGGACGAGCCAGAGAGAGAGAGAGGGGGCGAGCCAGAGAGAGAGAGAGGGGGCGAGCCACAGAGAGAGAGAAGGGGCGAGCCACAGAGAGAGAGAGGGGGCGAGCCAGAGAGAGAGAGGGAGAGAGCCAGAGAGAGAGAGAAGGGGCGAGCCAGAAAGAGAGAGAGGGGGTGAGCCAGAGAGAGAGAGAGGGGGCGTGCCAGAGAGAGAGAGAGGGGGCGAGCCAGAGAGAGAGGGGGCGAGCCAGAGAGAGGAGAGGGGGTGAGCCAGAGAGAGAGAGAGAGGGGGCGAGACAGAGAGAGAGTGAGGGGGCGAGCCACAGAGAGAGGGGGCGAGCCAGAGAGAGGAGAGGGGATGAGCCAGAGAGAGAGAGAGGGGGCGAGCCAGAGAGAGAGTGAGGGGGCGAGCCACAGAGAGTGAGGGAGCGAGTCAGAGAGAGAGGGGGCGAGCCATAGAGAGAGAGAGAGGGTGCGAGCCATAGAGAGAGAGAGAGGGGGCGAGCCAGAGGGAGAGAGGGGGGTGAGCCAGAGAGAGAGAGAGGAGGCGAGCCAGAGAGGGAGAGAAGGGGCGAGCCACAGAGAGAGGGGGCGAGCCAGAGAGAGAGGGAGAGAGGGGGCGAGCCAGAGAGAGAGAGAGGGGGCGAGCCACATAGAGAGAGAGAGGGCGAGCCAGAGAGAGAGAGAGGGGGCGAGCCAGAGAGAGGAGAGGGGGTGAGCCAGAGAGAGAGAGAGAGGGGGCGAGACAGAGAGAGAGTGAGGGGGCGAGCCACAGAGAGAGGGGGCGAGCCAGAGAGAGGAGAGGGGATGAGCCAGAGAGAGAGAGAGGGGGCGAGCCAGAGAGAGAGTGAGGGGGCGAGCCACAGAGAGTGAGGGAGCGAGTCAGAGAGAGAGGGGGCGAGCCAGAGAGAGAGAGAGAGGGTGCGAGCCATAGAGAGAGAGAGAGGGGGCGAGCCAGAGAGAGAGAGAGAGGGGGCGAGCCAGAGAGAGAGAGAGAGAGAGGGGGCGGGCCAGAGAGAGAGAGAGAGTGGGAGAGCCAGAGAGAGAGAGGGGGCGAGCCAGAGAGAGAGAGAGAGAGGGGGTGAGCCAGAGAGAGAGAGAGAGGGGGCGAGCCAGAGAGAGGGGCGAGCCAGAGAGGGAGAGAGGGGGCAAGCCAGAGAGAGAGAGAGGGGGCGAGCCACAGAGAGAGAGAAGGGGCGAGCCACAGAGAGAGAGAAGGGGCGAGCCAGAAAGAGAGAGAGGGGGTGAGCCAGAGAGAGAGAGAGGGGGCGAGCCACAGAGAGAGAGAAGGGGCGAGCCAGAGAGAGAGAGAGGGGGCGAGCCACAGAGAGAGAGAAGGGGCGAGCCACAGAGAGAGAGAAGGGGCGAGCCACAGAGAGAGAGAGGGGGCGAGCCACAGAGAGAGAGAAGGGGCGAGCCACAGAGAGAGAGAGGGGGCGAGCCAGAGAGAGAGAGAGGGGGCGAGCCAGAGAGAGAGAGAGGGGGCGAGCCACAGAGAGAGAGAAGGGGCGAGCCACAGAGAGAGAGAGGGGGCGAGCCAGAGAGAGAGAGGGAGAGAGGGGGCGAGCCAGAGAGAGAGAGAAGGGGCGAGCCAGAAAGAGAGAGAGGGGGTGAGCCAGAGAGAGAGAGAGAGGGGGCGAGCCAGAGAGAGAGGGGGCGAGCCAGAGAGAGAGGGGGCGAGCCAGAGAGAGGAGAGGGGGTGAGCCAGAGAGAGAGAGAGAGGGGGCGAGACAGAGAGAGAGAGAGGGGGCGAGACAGAGAGAGAGAGAGAGAGAGTGGGCGAGCCAGAGAGAGAGAGAGAGGAGTCGAGCCAGAGAGAGAGAGGGGGCGAGCCAGAGAGAGAGAGAGAGAGGGGGTGAGCCAGAGAGAGAGAGAGGGGGCGAGCCAGAGAGAGGGGGCGAGCCAGAGAGGGAGAGAGGGGGCAAGCCAGAGAGAGAGAGAGAGAGGGGGCGAGCCACAGAGAGAGAGAGGGGGCGAGCCAGAGAGAGAGAGAGGGGGCGAGCCAGAGAGAGAAGGGGCGAGCCACAGAGAGAGAGAAGGGGCGAGCCACAGAGAGAGAGAGAGAGGGGGCGAGCCACAGAGAGAGAGAAGGGGCGAGCCACAGAGAGAGAGAGGGGACGAGCCAGAGAGAGAGAGAGGGGGCGAGCCAGAGAGAGAGAGAGGGGGCGAGCCACAGAGAGAGAGAAGGGGCGAGCCACAGAGAGAGAGAGGGGGCGAGCCAGAGAGAGAGAGGGAGAGAGGGGGCGAGCCAGAGAGAGAGAGAAGGGGCGAGCCAGAAAGAGAGAGAGGGGGTGAGCCAGAGAGAGAGAGAGGGGGCGAGCCAGAGAGAGAGAGAGGGGGCGAGCCAGAGAGAGAGGGGGCGAGCCAGAGAGAGGAGAGGGGGTGAGCCAGAGAGAGAGAGAGAGGGGGCGAGACAGAGAGAGAGTGAGGGGGCGAGCCACAGAGAGAGGGGGCGAGCCAGAGAGAGGAGAGGGGATGAGCCAGAGAGAGAGAGAGGGGGCGAGCCAGAGAGAGAGTGAGGGGGCGAGCCACAGAGAGTGAGGGAGCGAGTCAGAGAGAGAGGGGGCGAGCCATAGAGAGAGAGAGAGGGTGCGAGCCATAGAGAGAGAGAGAGGGGGCGAGCCAGAGGGAGAGAGGGGGTGAGCCAGAGAGAGAGAGAGGAGGCGAGCCAGAGAGGGAGAGAGGGGGCGAGCCACAGAGAGAGAGAGGGGGCGAGCCACAGAGAGAGAGAGAGAGAGAGAGGGTGCGAGCCAGAGAGAGAGAGAGAGGGGGCGAGCCAGAGAGAGAGAGAGAGAGGGGGCGAGCCAGAGAGAGAGAGAGAGAGGGGGCGAGCCAGAGAGATAGAGAGAGAGGGGGCGAGCCAGAGAGAGAGAGAGAGGGGGCGAGGCAGAGTGGGAGAGAGGGGGCGAGCCATAGAGAGAGAGGGGGCAAGCCAGAGAGAGAGAGGGGGCGAGCCACAGAGAGAGAGAGGGGGCGAGCCAGAGAGAGCGAGAGAGAGAGGGGGTGAGCCAGAGAGAGAGAGAGAGAGACGGGATGAGCCAGAGAGAGAGAGAGAGAGAGAGAGAGAGGGTGAGCCAAAGAGAGAGAGAGAGAGAGAGAGAGAGAGGGGCTGAGCCAGGGAGAGAGAGAGAGAGAGAGAGAGAGGGGGTGAGCCAGAGAGAGAGAGAGAGGGGGCGAGCCATAGAGAGAGAGAGTGAGCCAAAGAGAGAGAGAGAGGGGGCGAGCCAGAGAGAGAGAGAGAGGGGGCGAGCCAGAGAGAGAGAGAGGGGGCGAGCCAGAGAGAGAGAGAGGGGGCGAGCCACAGAGAGAGAGAAGGGGCGAGCCACAGAGAGAGAGAGGGGGCGAGCCAGAGAGAGAGAGGGAGAGAGGGGGCGAGCCAGAGAGAGAGAGAAGGGGCGAGCCAGAAAGAGAGAGAGGGGGTGAGCCAGAGAGAGAGGGGGCGAGCCAGAGAGAGAGGGGGCGAGCCAGAGAGAGAGGGGGCGAGCCAGAGAGAGGAGAGGGGGTGAGCCAGAGAGAGGAGAGGGGGTGAGCCAGAGAGAGAGAGAGAGAGAGAGGGGGCGAGACAGAGAGAGAGTGAGGGGGCGAGCCACAGAGAGAGAGAGGGGGCGAGCCAGAGAGAGGAGAGGGGATGAGCCAGAGAGAGAGAGAGGGGGCGAGCCAGAGAGAGAGTGAGGGGGCGAGCCACAGAGAGTGAGGGAGCGAGCCAGAGAGAGAGAGAGGGGGCGAGCCACAGAGAGAGAGAAGGGGCGAGCCACAGAGAGAGGGGGCGAGCCAGAGAGAGAGGGAGAGAGGGGGCGAGCCAGAGAGAGAGAGAGGGGGCGAGCCACATAGAGAGAGAGAGGGCGAGCCAGAGAGAGAGAGAGGGGGCGAGCCAGAGAGAGAGAGGGGGCGAGCCAGAGAGAGAGAGAGAGAGGGGGCGAGCCACAGAGAGAGAGAGAGAGAGAGAGAGAGAGAGAGAGAGAGAGAGAGAGAGAGAGAGAGGGGGCGAGCCAGAGAGAGAGAGAGAGGGGGCGAGCCAGAGAGAGAGAGAGAGAGAGGGGGCGGGCCAGAGAGAGAGAGAGAGTGGGAGAGCCAGAGAGAGAGAGGGGGCGA
Organism: Pristiophorus japonicus; assembly: GCF_044704955.1. Classification (NCBI taxonomy): domain Eukaryota; kingdom Metazoa; phylum Chordata; class Chondrichthyes; family Pristiophoridae; genus Pristiophorus; species Pristiophorus japonicus. The sequence continues at coordinate 31,690 of NW_027251255.1, read as the reverse complement.
GCCAGAGAGAGAGAGAGAGAGGGGGTGAGCCAGAGAGAGAGAGAGAGGGGGCGAGCCAGAGAGAGGGGGCGAGCCAGAGAGGGAGAGAGGGGGCAAGCCAGAGAGAGAGAGAGGGGGCGAGCCACAGAGAGAGAGAAGGGGCGAGCCACAGAGAGAGAGAAGGGGCGAGCCAGAAAGAGAGAGAGGGGGTGAGCCAGAGAGAGAGAGAGGGGGCGAGCCAGAGAGAGAGAGAAGGGGCGAGCCAGAGAGAGAGAGAGGGGGCGAGCCACAGAGAGAGAGAAGGGGCGAGCCACAGAGAGAGAGAGGGGGCGAGCCACAGAGAGAGAGAAGGGGCGAGCCACAGAGAGAGAGAGGGGGCGAGCCAGAGAGAGAGAGAGGGGGCGAACCAGAGAGAGAGAGAGGGGGCGAGCCAGAGAGAGAGAGAAGGGGCGAGCCACAGAGAGAGAGAGGGGGCGAGCCAGAGAGAGAGAGGGAGAGAGGGGGCGAGCCAGAGAGAGAGAGAAGGGGCGAGCCAGAAAGAGAGAGAGGGGGTGAGCCAGAGAGAGAGAGAGAGGGGGCGAGCCAGAGAGAGAGGGGGCGAGCCAGAGAGAGAGGGGGCGAGCCAGAGAGAGGAGAGGGGGTGAGCCAGAGAGAGAGAGAGAGGGGGCGAGACAGAGAGAGAGTGAGGGGGCGAGCCACAGAGAGAGAGAGGGGGCGAGCCAGAGAGAGGAGAGGGGATGAGCCAGAGAGAGAGAGAGGGGGCGAGCCAGAGAGAGAGTGAGGGGGCGAGCCACAGAGAGTGAGGGAGCGAGTCAGAGAGAGAGAGAGGGGGAGAGCCACAGAGAGAGAGAAGGGGCGAGCCACAGAGAGAGGGAGAGAGGGGGCGAGCCAGAGAGAGAGGGGGCGAGCCACAGAGAGAGAGAGAGGGCGAGCCAGAGAGAGAGAGAGGGGGCGAGCCAGAGAGAGGAGAGGGGGTGAGCCAGAGAGAGAGAGAGAGGGGGCGAGACAGAGAGAGAGTGAGGGGGCGAGCCACAGAGAGAGAGAGGGGGCGAGCCAGAGAGAGGAGAGGGGATGAGCCAGAGAGAGAGAGAGGGGGTGAGCCAGAGAGAGAGAGAGAGAGGGGGCGAGCCAGAGAGAGAGAGGGGGCGAGCCAGAGAGAGAGAGAGAGGGGGTGAGCCAGAGAGAGAGAGAGGGGGCGAGCCAGAGAGAGGGGGCGAGCCAGAGAGGGAGAGAGGGGGCAAGCCAGAGAGAGAGAGAGAGGGGGCGAGCCACAGAGAGAGGGGGCGAGCCAGAGAGAGAGAGAGGGGGCGAGCCAGAGAGAGAGAGAGGGGGCGAGCCACAGAGAGAGAGAAGGGGCGAGCCACAGAGAGAGAGAGGGGGCGAGTCAGAGAGAGAGAGGGAGCGAGCCAGAGAGAGAGGGGGCGAGCCACAGAGAGAGAGAGGGGGCGAGCCACAGAGAGAGAGAGAGGGCGAGCCAGAGAGAGAGGGCGAGCCAGAGAGACAGAGAGAGGGGGCGAGCCATAGAGAGAGAGAGAGGGGGCGAGCCAGAGAGAGAGAGAGAGGGGGTGAGCCAGAGAGAGAGAGAGGAGGCGAGCCAGAGAGGGAGAGAGGGGGCGAGCCACAGAGAGAGAGAGAGAGGGGGCGAGCCAGAGAGAGAGAGAGAGAGGGTGCGAGCCAGAGAGAGAGAGAGAGAGGGGGCGAGCCAGAGAGAGAGAGAGAGAGGGGGCGAGCCAGAGAGAGAGAGAGAGAGAGGGGGCGAGCCAGAGAGAGAGAGCGAGCCAGAGAGAGAGAGAGGGAGCGAGCCAGAGAGAGAGAGAGAGGGGGCGAGCCAGAGAGAGAGAGAGGGGGCAAGCCAGAGAGAGAGAGGGGGCGAGCCACAGAGAGAGAGAGGGGGCGAGCCAGAGAGAGAGAGAGGGGGTGAGCCAGAGAGAGAGAGAGAGAGAGACGGGATGAGCCAGAGAGAGAGAGAGAGAGAGAGAGGGTGAGCCAAAGAGAGAGAGAGAGAGAGAGAGAGGGGCTGAGCCAGAGAGAGAGAGAGAGAGAGAGAGAGGGGGTGAGCCAGAGAGAGAGAGAGAGGGGGCGAGCCACAGAGAGAGAGAGGGGGCGAGCCAAAGAGAGAGAGAGAGGGGGCGAGCCAGAGAGAGAGAGAGGGGGCGAGCCAGAGAGAGAGAGGGGGAGAGCCAGAGAGAGAGAGAGAGGGGGAGAGCCAGAGAGAGAGAGAGAGAGGGGGTGAGCCAGAGAGAGAGAGAGGGGGCGAGCCAGAGAGGGAGAGAGGGGGCAAGCCAGAGAGAGAGAGAGAGGGGGCGAGCCACAGGGAGAGAGAGGGGCGAGCCACAGAGAGAGAGAGGGGGCGAGCCAGAGAGAGAGAGGGGGCGAGCCAGAGAGAGAGAGAGGGGGCGAGCCAGAGAGAGAGAGAGAAGGGGCGAACCAGAGAGAGAGAGGGGGCGAGCCAGAGAGAGAGAGTGAGGGGGTTAGCCAGAGAGAGAGAGGGGGCGAGCCAGAGAAAGGGGGCGAGCCAGAGAGGGAGCAAGCCAGAGAGAGAGAGAGGGGGGGCGAGCCACAGAGAGAGAGAGGGGGCGAGCCACAGAGAGAGAGAAGGGGCGAGCCACAGAGAGAGAGAGGGGGCGAGCCAGAGAGAGAGAGAGGGGGCGAGCCAGAGAGAGAGAGAGGGGGCGAGCCACAGAGAGAGAGAGGGGGAGAGCCAGAGAGAGAGAGGGGGCGAGCCACAGAGAGAGAGGGGGCGAGCCAGAGAGAGAGAGAGGGGGCGAGCCAGAGAGAGGGGGCGAGCCAGAGAGGGAGAGAGGGGGCAAGCCAGAGAGAGAGAGAGAGAGGGGGCGAGCCACAGAGAGAGAGAGGGGGCGAGCCAGAGAGAGAGAGAGGGGGCGAGCCAGAGAGAGAAGGGGCGAGCCACAGAGAGAGAGAAGGGGCGAGCCACAGAGAGAGAGAGAGGGGGCGAGCCACAGAGAGAGAGAGAGGGGGCGAGCCACAGAGAGAGAGAGGGGACGAGCCAGAGAGAGAGAGAGGGGGCGAGCCAGAGAGAGAGAGAGGGGGCGAGCCAGAGAGAGAGAGAAGGGGCGAGCCACAGAGAGAGAGAGGGGGCGAGCCAGAGAGAGAGAGGGAGAGAGGGGGCGAGCCAGAGAGAGAGAGAAGGGGCGAGCCAGAAAGAGAGAGAGGGGGTGAGCCAGAGAGAGAGAGAGGGGGCGTGCCAGAGAGAGAGAGAGGGGGCGAGCCAGAGAGAGAGGGGGCGAGCCAGAGAGAGGAGAGGGGGTGAGCCAGAGAGAGAGAGAGAGGGGGCGAGACAGAGAGAGAGTGAGGGGGCGAGCCACAGAGAGAGGGGGCGAGCCAGAGAGAGGAGAGGGGATGAGCCAGAGAGAGAGAGAGGGGGCGAGCCAGAGAGAGAGTGAGGGGGCGAGCCACAGAGAGTGAGGGAGCGAGTCAGAGAGAGAGGGGGCGAGCCATAGAGAGAGAGAGAGGGTGCGAGCCATAGAGAGAGAGAGAGGGGGCGAGCCAGAGGGAGAGAGGGGGTGAGCCAGAGAGAGAGAGAGGAGGCGAGCCAGAGAGGGAGAGAGGGGGCGAGCCACAGAGAGAGAGAGGGGGCGAGCCACAGAGAGAGAGAGAGAGAGAGAGGGTGCGAGCCAGAGAGAGAGAGAGAGGGGGCGAGCCAGAGAGAGAGAGAGAGAGGGGGCGAGCCAGATAGAGAGAGAGAGAGGGGGCGAGCCAGAGAGATAGAGAGAGAGGGGGCGAGCCAGAGAGAGAGAGAGAGGGGGCGAGGCAGAGTGGGAGAGAGGGGGCGAGCCATAGAGAGAGAGGGGGCAAGCCAGAGAGAGAGAGGGGGCGAGCCACAGAGAGAGAGAGGGGGCGAGCCAGAGAGAGCGAGAGAGAGAGGGGGTGAGCCAGAGAGAGAGAGAGAGAGACGGGATGAGCCAGAGAGAGAGAGAGAGAGAGAGAGGGTGAGCCAAAGAGAGAGAGAGAGAGAGAGAGAGAGGGGGGCTGAGCCAGAGAGAGAGAGAGAGAGAGAGAGAGAGGGGGTGAGCCAGAGAGAGAGAGAGAGGGGGCGAGCCACAGAGAGAGAGAGTGAGCCAAAGAGAGAGAGAGAGGGGGCGAGCCAGAGAGAGAGAGAGGGGGCGAGCCAGAGAGAGAGAGAGGGGGCGAGCCAGAGAGAGAGAGAGGGGGCGAGGCCACAGAGAGAGAGAAGGGGCGAGCCACAGAGAGAGAGAGGGGGCGAGCCAGAGAGAGAGAGGGAGAGAGGGGCGAGCCAGAGAGAGAGAGAAGGGGCGAGCCAAGAAAGAGAGAGAGGGGGTGAGCCAGAGAGAGAGGGGGCGAGCCAGAGAGAGAGGGGGCGAGCCACAGAGAGAGGGGGCGAGCCAGAGAGAGGAGAGGGGGTGAGCCAGAGAGAGGAGAGGGGGTGAGCCAGAGAGAGAGAGAGAGAGAGAGGGGGCGAGACAGAGAGAGAGTGAGGGGGCGAGCCACAGAGAGAGAGAGGGGGCGAGCCAGAGAGAGGAGAGGGGATGAGCCAGAGAGAGAGAGAGGGGGCGAGCCAGAGAGAGAGTGAGGGGGCGAGCCACAGAGAGTGAGGGAGCGAGTCAGAGAGAGAGAGAGGGGGCGAGCCACAGAGAGAGAGAAGGGGCGAGCCACAGAGAGAGGGAGAGAGGGGGCGAGCCAGAGAGAGAGAGAGGGGGCGAACCACAGAGAGAGAGAGAGGGCGAGCCAGAGAGAGAGAGAGGGGGCGAGCCAGAGAGAGAGAGTGAGGGGGCGAGCCAGAGAGAGAGTGAGGGGGCGAGCCACAGAGAGTGAGGGAGCGAGCCAGAGAGAGAGAGAGGGGGCGAGCCACAGAGAGAGAGAAGGGGCGAGCCACAGAGAGAGGGGGCGAGCCAGAGAGAGAGGGAGAGAGGGGGCGAGCCAGAGAGAGAGAGAGGGGGCGAGCCACATAGAGAGAGAGAGGGCGAGCCAGAGAGAGAGAGAGGGGGCGAGCCAGAGAGAGAGAGGGGGCGAGCCAGAGAGAGAGAGAGAGAGGGGGCGAGCCACAGAGAGAGGAGAGAGAGAGAGAGAGAGAGAGAGAGAGAGAGAGAGAGAGAGGGGGCGAGCCAGAGAGAGAGAGAGAGGGGGCGAGCCAGAGAGAGAGAGAGAGAGAGGGGGCGGGCCAGAGAGAGAGAGAGAGTGGGAGAGCCAGAGAGAGAGAGGGGGCGAGCCAGAGAGAGAGAGAGAGAGGGGGTGAGCCAGAGAGAGAGAGAGAGGGGGCGAGCCAGAGAGAGGGGGCGAGCCAGAGAGGGAGAGAGGGGGCAAGCCAGAGAGAGAGAGAGAGGGGGCGAGCCACAGAGAGAGAGAAGGGGCGAGCCACAGAGAGAGAGAAGGGGCGAGCCAGAAAGAGAGAGAGGGGGTGAGCCAGAGAGAGAGAGAGGGGGCGAGCCACAGAGAGAGAGAAGGGCGAGCCAGAGAGAGAGAGAGGGGGCGAGCCACAGAGAGAGAGAAGGGGCGAGCCACAGAGAGAGAGGGGGCGAGCCACAGAGAGAGAGAAGGGGCGAGCCACAGAGAGAGAGAGGGGGCGAGCCAGAGAGAGAGAGAGGGGGCGAGCCAGAGAGAGAGAGAGGGGGCGAGCCACAGAGAGAGAGAAGGGGGCGAGCCACAGAGAGAGAGAGGGGGCGAGCCAGAGAGAGAGAGGGAGAGAGGGGGCGAGCCAGAGAGAGAGAGAAGGGGCGAGCCAGAAAGAGAGAGAGGGGGTGAGCCAGAGAGAGAGAGAGAGGGGGCGAGCCAGAGAGAGAGGGGGCGAGCCAGAGAGAGAGGGGGCGAGCCAGAGAGAGGAGAGGGGGTGAGCCAGAGAGAGAGAGAGAGGGGGCGAGACAGAGAGAGAGAGAGGGGGCGAGACAGAGAGAGAGAGAGAGAGAGTGGGCGAGCCAGAGAGAGAGAGAGAGGAGTCGAGCCAGAGAGAGAGAGGGGGCGAGCCAGAGAGAGAGAGAGAGAGGGGGTGAGCCAGAGAGAGAGAGAGGGGGCGAGCCAGAGAGAGGGGGCGAGCCAGAGAGGGAGAGAGGGGGCAAGCCAGAGAGAGAGAGAGAGAGGGGGCGAGCCACAGAGAGAGAGAGGGGGCGAGCCAGAGAGAGAGAGAGGGGGCGAGCCAGAGAGAGAAGGGGCGAGCCACAGAGAGAGAGAAGGGGCGAGCCACAGAGAGAGAGAGAGGGGGCGAGCCACAGAGAGAGAGAAGGGGCGAGCCACAGAGAGAGAGAGGGACGAGCCAGAGAGAGAGAGAGGGGGCGAGCCAGAGAGAGAGAGAGGGGGCGAGCCACAGAGAGAGAGAAGGGGCGAGCCACAGAGAGAGAGAGGGGGCGAGCCAGAGAGAGAGAGGGAGAGAGGGGGCGAGCCAGAGAGAGAGAGAAGGGGCGAGCCAGAAGAGAGAGAGGGGGTGAGCCAGAGAGAGAGAGAGGGGGCGAGCCAGAGAGAGAGAGAGGGGGCGAGCCAGAGAGAGAGGGGGCGAGCCAGAGAGAGGGAGAGGGGGTGAGCCAGAGAGAGAGAGAGAGGGGGCGAGACAGAGAGAGAGTGAGGGGGCGAGCCACAGAGAGAGGGGGCGAGCCAGAGAGAGGAGAGGGGATGAGCCAGAGAGAGAGAGAGGGGGCGAGCCAGAGAGAGAGTGAGGGGGCGAGCCACAGAGAGTGAGGGAGCGAGTCAGAGAGAGAGGGGGCGAGCCATAGAGAGAGAGAGAGGGTGCGAGCCATAGAGAGAGAGAGAGGGGGCGAGCCAGAGGGAGAGAGGGGGTGAGCCAGAGAGAGAGAGAGGAGGCGAGCCAGAGAGGGAGAGAGGGGGCGAGCCACAGAGAGAGAGAGGGGGCGAGCCACAGAGAGAGAGAGAGAGAGAGAGGGTGCGAGCCAGAGAGAGAGAGAGAGGGGGCGAGCCAGAGAGAGAGAGAGAGAGGGGGCGAGCCAGAGAGAGAGAGAGAGAGGGGGCGAGCCAGAGAGATAGAGAGAGAGGGGGCGAGCCAGAGAGAGAGAGAGAGGGGGCGAGGCAGAGTGGGAGAGAGGGGGCGAGCCATAGAGAGAGAGGGGGCAAGCCAGAGAGAGAGAGGGGGCGAGCCACAGAGAGAGAGAGGGGGCGAGCCAGAGAGAGCGAGAGAGAGAGGGGGTGAGCCAGAGAGAGAGAGAGAGAGACGGGATGAGCCAGAGAGAGAGAGAGAGAGAGAGAGAGAGGGTGAGCCAAAGAGAGAGAGAGAGAGAGAGAGAGAGGGGGCTGAGCCAGAGAGAGAGAGAGAGAGAGAGAGAGAGGGGGTGAGCCAGAGAGAGAGAGAGAGGGGGCGAGCCACAGAGAGAGAGAGTGAGCCAAAGAGAGAGAGAGAGAGGGGGCGAGCCAAAGAGAGAGAGAGGGGGCGAGCCAGAGAGAGAGAGAGGGGGCGAGCCAGAGAGAGAGAGAGGGGGCGAGCCAGAGAGAGAGAGAGGGGGCGAGCCACAGAGAGAGAGAAGGGGCGAGCCACAGAGAGAGAGAGGGGGCGAGCCAGAGAGAGAGAGGGAGAGAGGGGGCGAGCCAGAGAGAGAGAGAAGGGGCGAGCCAGAAAGAGAGAGAGGGGGTGAGCCAGAGAGAGAGGGGGCGAGCCAGAGAGAGAGGGGGCGAGCCACAGAGAGAGGGGGCGAGCCAGAGAGAGGAGAGGGGGTGAGCCAGAGAGAGGAGAGGGGGTGAGCCAGAGAGAGAGAGAGAGAGAGAGGGGGCGAGACAGAGAGAGAGTGAGGGGGCGAGCCACAGAGAGAGAGAGGGGGCGAGCCAGAGAGAGGAGAGGGGATGAGCCAGAGAGAGAGAGAGGGGGCGAGCCAGAGAGAGAGTGAGGGGGCGAGCCACAGAGAGTGAGGGAGCGAGTCAGAGAGAGAGAGAGGGGGCGAGCCACAGAGAGAGAGAAGGGGCGAGCCACAGAGAGAGGGAGAGAGGGGGCGAGCCAGAGAGAGAGAGAGGGGGCGAACCACAGAGAGAGAGAGAGGGCGAGCCAGAGAGAGAGAGAGGGGGCGAGCCAGAGAGAGAGAGTGAGGGGGCGAGCCAGAGAGAGAGTGAGGGGGCGAGCCACAGAGAGTGAGGGAGCGAGCCAGAGAGAGAGAGAGGGGGCGAGCCACAGAGAGAGAGAAGGGGCGAGCCACAGAGAGAGGGGGCGAGCCAGAGAGAGAGGGAGAGAGGGGGCGAGCCAGAGAGAGAGAGAGGGGGCGAGCCACATAGAGAGAGAGAGGGCGAGCCAGAGAGAGAGAGAGAGGGGGCGAGCCAGAGAGAGAGAGAGAGAGAGGGGGCGGGCCAGAGAGAGAGAGAGAGTGGGAGAGCCAGAGAGAGAGAGGGGGCGAGCCAGAGAGAGAGAGAGAGAGGGGGTGAGCCAGAGAGAGAGAGAGAGGGGGCGAGCCAGAGAGAGGGGGCGAGCCAGAGAGGGAGAGAGGGGGCAAGCCAGAGAGAGAGAGAGGGGGCGAGCCACAGAGAGAGAGAAGGGGCGAGCCACAGAGAGAGAGAAGGGGCGAGCCAGAAAGAGAGAGAGGGGGTGAGCCAGAGAGAGAGAGAGGGGGCGAGCCACAGAGAGAGAGAAGGGGCGAGCCAGAGAGAGAGAGAGGGGGCGAGCCACAGAGAGAGAGAAGGGGCGAGCCACAGAGAGAGAGAGGGGGCGAGCCACAGAGAGAGAGAAGGGGCGAGCCACAGAGAGAGAGAGGGGGCGAGCCAGAGAGAGAGAGAGGGGGCGAGCCAGAGAGAGAGAGAGGGGGCGAGCCACAGAGAGAGAGAAGGGGCGAGCCACAGAGAGAGAGAGGGGGCGAGCCAGAGAGAGAGAGGGAGAGAGGGGGCGAGCCAGAGAGAGAGAGAAGGGGCGAGCCAGAAAGAGAGAGAGGGGGTGAGCCAGAGAGAGAGAGAGAGGGGGCGAGCCAGAGAGAGAGGGGGCGAGCCAGAGAGAGAGGGGGCGAGCCAGAGAGAGGAGAGGGGGTGAGCCAGAGAGAGAGAGAGAGGGGGCGAGACAGAGAGAGAGAGAGGGGGCGAGACAGAGAGAGAGAGAGAGAGAGTGGGCGAGCCAGAGAGAGAGAGAGAGGAGTCGAGCCAGAGAGAGAGAGGGGGCGAGCCAGAGAGAGAGAGAGAGAGGGGTGAGCCAGAGAGAGAGAGAGGGGGCGAGCCAGAGAGAGGGGGCGAGCCAGAGAGGGAGAGAGGGGGCAAGCCAGAGAGAGAGAGAGAGAGGGGGCGAGCCACAGAGAGAGAGAGGGGGCGAGCCAGAGAGAGAGAGAGGGGGCGAGCCAGAGAGAGAAGGGGCGAGCCACAGAGAGAGAGAAGGGGCGAGCCACAGAGAGAGAGAGAGGGGGCGAGCCACAGAGAGAGAGAAGGGGGCGAGCCACAGAGAGAGAGAGGGGACGAGCCAGAGAGAGAGAGGGGGCGAGCCAGAGAGAGAGAGAGGGGGCGAGCCAGAGAGAGAGAGAGGGGGGGAGCCACAGAGAGAGAGAAGGGGCGAGCCACAGAGAGAGAGAGGGGGCGAGCCAGAGAGAGAGAGGGAGAGAGGGGGCGAGCCAGAGAGAGAGAGAAGGGGCGAGCCAGAAAGAGAGAGAGGGGGTGAGCCAGAGAGAGAGAGAGGGGGCGAGCCAGAGAGAGAGAGAGGGGGCGAGCCAGAGAGAGAGGGGGCGAGCGAGAGAGGAGAGGGGGTGAGCCAGAGAGAGAGAGAGAGGGGGCGAGACAGAGAGAGAGTGAGGGGGCGAGCCACAGAGAGAGGGGGCGAGCCAGAGAGAGGAGAGGGGATGAGCCAGAGAGAGAGAGAGGGGGCGAGCCAGAGAGAGAGTGAGGGGGCGAGCCACAGAGAGTGAGGGAGCGAGTCAGAGAGAGAGGGGGCGAGCCATAGAGAGAGAGAGAGGGTGCGAGCCATAGAGAGAGAGAGAGGGGGCGAGCCAGAGGGAGAGAGGGGGTGAGCCAGAGAGAGAGAGAGGAGGCGAGCCAGAGAGGGAGAGAGGGGGCGAGCCACAGAGAGAGAGAGGGGGCGAGCCACAGAGAGAGAGAGAGAGAGAGAGGGTGCGAGCCAGAGAGAGAGAGAGAGGGGGCGAGCCAGAGAGAGAGAGAGAGAGGGGGCGAGCCAGAGAGAGAGAGAGAGAGGGGGCGAGCCAGAGAGATAGAGAGAGAGGGGGCGAGCCAGAGAGAGAGAGAGAGGGGGCGAGGCAGAGTGGGAGAGAGGGGGCGAGCCATAGAGAGAGAGGGGGCAAGCCAGAGAGAGAGAGGGGGCGAGCCACAGAGAGAGAGAGGGGGCGAGCCAGAGAGAGCGAGAGAGAGAGGGGGTGAGCCAGAGAGAGAGAGAGAGAGACGGGATGAGCCAGAGAGAGAGAGAGAGAGAGAGAGAGGGTGAGCCAAAGAGAGAGAGAGAGAGAGAGAGAGAGGGGGGCTGAGCCAGAGAGAGAGAGAGAGAGAGAGAGAGGGGGTGAGCCAGAGAGAGAGAGAGAGGGGGCGAGCCACAGAGAGAGAGAGTGAGCCAAAGAGAGAGAGAGAGAGGGGCGAGCCAAAGAGAGAGAGAGGGGGCGAGCCAGAGAGAGAGAGAGGGGGCGAGCCAGAGAGAGAGAGAGGGGGCGAGCCAGAGAGAGAGAGAGGGGGCGAGCCACAGAGAGAGAGAAGGGGCGAGCCACAGAGAGAGAGAGGGGGCGAGCCAGAGAGAGAGAGGGAGAGAGGGGGCGAGCCAGAGAGAGAGAGAAGGGGCGAGCCAGAAAGAGAGAGAGGGGGTGAGCCAGAGAGAGAGGGGGCGAGCCAGAGAGAGAGGGGGCGAGCCACAGAGAGAGGGGGCGAGCCAGAGAGAGGAGAGGGGGTGAGCCAGAGAGAGGAGAGGGGGTGAGCCAGAGAGAGAGAGAGAGAGAGAGGGGGCGAGACAGAGAGAGAGTGAGGGGGCGAGCCACAGAGAGAGAGAGGGGGCGAGCCAGAGAGAGGAGAGGGGATGAGCCAGAGAGAGAGAGAGGGGGCGAGCCAGAGAGAGAGTGAGGGGGCGAGCCACAGAGAGTGAGGGAGCGAGTCAGAGAGAGAGAGAGGGGGCGAGCCACAGAGAGAGAGAAGGGGCGAGCCACAGAGAGAGGGAGAGAGGGGGCGAGCCAGAGAGAGAGAGAGGGGGCGAACCACAGAGAGAGAGAGAGGGCGAGCCAGAGAGAGAGAGAGGGGGCGAGCCAGAGAGAGAGAGTGAGGGGGCGAGCCAGAGAGAGAGTGAGGGGCGAGCCACAGAGAGTGAGGGAGCGAGCCAGAGAGAGAGAGAGGGGGCGAGCCACAGAGAGAGAGAAGGGCGAGCCACAGAGAGAGGGGGCGAGCCAGAGAGAGAGGGAGAGAGGGGGCGAGCCAGAGAGAGAGAGAGGGGGCGAGCACATAGAGAGAGAGAGGGCGAGCCAGAGAGAGAGAGAGGGGGCGAGCCAGAGAGAGAGAGGGGGCGAGCCAGAGAGAGAGAGAGAGAGGGGGCGAGCCACAGAGAGAGAGAGAGAGAGAGAGAGAGAGAGAGAGAGAGAGAGGGGGCGAGCCAGAGAGAGAGAGAGAGGGGGCGAGCCAGAGAGAGAGAGAGAGAGAGGGGGCGGGCCAGAGAGAGAGAGAGAGTGGGAGAGCCAGAGAGAGAGAGGGGGCGAGCCAGAGAGAGAGAGAGAGAGGGGGTGAGCCAGAGAGAGAGAGAGAGGGGGCGAGCCAGAGAGAGGGGGCGAGCCAGAGAGGGAGAGAGGGGGCAAGCCAGAGAGAGAGAGAGGGGGCGAGCCACAGAGAGAGAGAAGGGGCGAGCCACAGAGAGAGAGAAGGGGCGAGCCAGAAAGAGAGAGAGGGGGTGAGCCAGAGAGAGAGAGAGGGGGCGAGCCACAGAGAGAGAGAAGGGGCGAGCCAGAGAGAGAGAGAGGGGGCGAGCCACAGAGAGAGAGAAGGGGCGAGCCACAGAGAGAGAGAGGGGGCGAGCCACAGAGAGAGAGAAGGGGCGAGCCACAGAGAGAGAGAGGGGGCGAGCCAGAGAGAGAGAGAGGGGGCGAGCCAGAGAGAGAGAGAGGGGGCGAGCCACAGAGAGAGAGAACGGGCGAGCCACAGAGAGAGAGAGGGGGCGAGCCAGAGAGAGAGAGGGAGAGAGGGGGCGAGCCAGAGAGAGAGAGAAGGGGCGAGCCAGAAAGAGAGAGAGGGGGTGAGCCAGAGAGAGAGAGAGAGGGGGCGAGCCAGAGAGAGAGGGGGCGAGCCAGAGAGAGAGGGGGCGAGCCAGAGAGAGGAGAGGGGGTGAGCCAGAGAGAGAGAGAGAGGGGGCGAGACAGAGAGAGAGAGAGGGGGCGAGACAGAGAGAGAGAGAGAGAGAGTGGGCGAGCCAGAGAGAGAGAGAGAGGAGTCGAGCCAGAGAGAGAGAGGGGGCGAGCCAGAGAGAGAGAGAGAGAGGGGGTGAGCCAGAGAGAGAGAGAGGGGGCGAGCCAGAGAGAGGGGGCGAGCCAGAGAGGGAGAGAGGGGGCAAGCCAGAGAGAGAGAGAGAGAGGGGGCGAGCCACAGAGAGAGAGAGGGGGCGAGCCAGAGAGAGAGAGAGGGGGCGAGCCAGAGAGAGAAGGGGCGAGCCACAGAGAGAGAGAAGGGGCGAGCCACAGAGAGAGAGAGAGGGGGCGAGCCACAGAGAGAGAGAAGGGGCGAGCCACAGAGAGAGAGAAGGGGCGAGCCACAGAGAGAGAGAGGGGACGAGCCAGAGAGAGAGAGAGGGGGCGAGCCAGAGAGAGAGAGAGGGGGCGAGCCACAGAGAGAGAGAAGGGGCGAGCCACAGAGAGAGAGAGGGGGCGAGCCAGAGAGAGAGAGGGAGAGAGGGGGCGAGCCAGAGAGAGAGAGAAGGGGCGAGCCAGAAAGAGAGAGAGGGGGTGAGCCAGAGAGAGAGAGAGGGGGCGAGCCAGAGAGAGAGAGAGGGGGCGAGCCAGAGAGAGAGGGGGCGAGCCAGAGAGAGGAGAGGGGGTGAGCCAGAGAGAGAGAGAGAGGGGGCGAGACAGAGAGAGAGTGAGGGGGCGAGCCACAGAGAGAGGGGGCGAGCCAGAGAGAGGAGAGGGGATGAGCCAGAGAGAGAGAGAGGGGGCGAGCCAGAGAGAGAGTGAGGGGGCGAGCCACAGAGAGTGAGGGAGCGAGTCAGAGAGAGAGGGGGCGAGCCATAGAGAGAGAGAGAGGGTGCGAGCCATAGAGAGAGAGAGAGGGGGCGAGCCAGAGGGAGAGAGGGGGTGAGCCAGAGAGAGAGAGAGGAGGCGAGCCAGAGAGGGAGAGAGGGGGCGAGCCACAGAGAGAGAGAGGGGGCGAGCCACAGAGAGAGAGAGAGAGAGAGAGGGTGCGAGCCAGAGAGAGAGAGAGAGGGGGCGAGCCAGAGAGAGAGAGAGAGAGGGGGCGAGCCAGAGAGAGAGAGAGAGAGGGGGCGAGCCAGAGAGATAGAGAGGGGGCGAGCCAGAGAGAGAGAGAGAGGGGGCGAGGCAGAGTGGGAGAGAGGGGGCGAGCCATAGAGAGAGAGGGGGCAAGCCAGAGAGAGAGAGGGGGCGAGCCACAGAGAGAGAGAGGGGGCGAGCCAGAGAGAGCGAGAGAGAGAGGGGGTGAGCCAGAGAGAGAGAGAGAGAGACGGGATGAGCCAGAGAGAGAGAGAGAGAGAGAGAGAGGGTGAGCCAAAGAGAGAGAGAGAGAGAGAGAGAGAGGGGCTGAGCCAGAGAGAGAGAGAGAGAGAGAGAGAGAGGGGGTGAGCCAGAGAGAGAGAGAGAGGGGGCGAGCCATAGAGAGAGAGAGTGAGCCAAAGAGAGAGAGAGAGAGAGGGGGCGAGCCAGAGAGAGAGAGAGAGGGGGCGAGCCAGAGAGAGAGAGAGGGGGCGAGCCAGAGAGAGAGAGAGAGGGGGCGAGCCACAGAGAGAGAGAAGGGGCGAGCCACAGAGAGAGAGAGGGGGCGAGCCAGAGAGAGAGAGGGAGAGAGGGGGCGAGCCAGAGAGAGAGAGAAGGGGCGAGCCAGAAAGAGAGAGAGGGGGTGAGCCAGAGAGAGAGGGGGCGAGCCAGAGAGAGAGGGGGCGAGCCAGAGAGAGAGGGGGCGAGCCAGAGAGAGAGGGGGCGAGCCAGAGAGAGGAGAGGGGGTGAGCCAGAGAGAGGAGAGGGGGTGAGCCAGAGAGAGAGAGAGAGAGAGAGGGGGCGAGACAGAGAGAGAGTGAGGGGGCGAGCCACAGAGAGAGAGAGGGGGCGAGCCAGAGAGAGGAGAGGGGATGAGCCAGAGAGAGAGAGAGGGGGCGAGCCAGAGAGAGAGTGAGGGGGCGAGCCACAGAGAGTGAGGGAGCGAGTCAGAGAGAGAGAGAGGGGGCGAGCCACAGAGAGAGAGAAGGGGCGAGCCACAGAGAGAGGGAGAGAGGGGGCGAGCCAGAGAGAGAGAGAGGGGGCGAACCACAGAGAGAGAGAGAGGGCGAGCCAGAGAGAGAGAGAGGGGGCGAGCCAGAGAGAGAGAGTGAGGGGGCGAGCCAGAGAGAGAGTGAGGGGGCGAGCCACAGAGAGTGAGGGAGCGAGCCAGAGAGAGAGGGGGCGAGCCACAGAGAGAGAGAAGGGGCGAGCCACAGAGAGAGGGGGCGAGCCAGAGAGAGAGGGAGAGAGGGGGCGAGCCAGAGAGAGAGAGAGGGGGCGAGCCACATAGAGAGAGAGAGGGCGAGCCAGAGAGAGAGAGGGGGCGAGCCAGAGAGAGAGAGGGGGCGAGCCAGAGAGAGAGAGAGAGAGGGGGCGAGCCACAGAGAGAGAGAGAGAGAGAGAGAGAGAGAGAGAGGGGGCGAGCCAGAGAGAGAGAGAGAGGGGGCGAGCCAGAGAGAGAGAGAGAGAGAGGGGGCGGGCCAGAGAGAGAGAGAGAGTGGGAGAGCCAGAGAGAGAGAGGGGGCGAGCCAGAGAGAGAGAGAGAGAGGGGGTGAGCCAGAGAGAGAGAGAGAGGGGGCGAGCCAGAGAGAGGGGGCGAGCCAGAGAGGGAGAGAGGGGGCAAGCCAGAGAGAGAGAGAGGGGGCGAGCCACAGAGAGAGAGAAGGGGCGAGCCACAGAGAGAGAGAAGGGGCGAGCCAGAAAGAGAGAGAGGGGGTGAGCCAGAGAGAGAGAGAGGGGGCGAGCCACAGAGAGAGAGAAGGGGCGAGCCAGAGAGAGAGAGAGGGGGCGAGCCACAGAGAGAGAGAAGGGGCGAGCCACAGAGAGAGAGAGGGGGCGAGCCACAGAGAGAGAGAAGGGGCGAGCCACAGAGAGAGAGAGGGGGCGAGCCAGAGAGAGAGAGAGGGGGCGAGCCAGAGAGAGAGAGAGGGGGCGAGCCACAGAGAGAGAGAAGGGGCGAGCCACAGAGAGAGAGAGGGGGCGAGCCAGAGAGAGAGAGGGAGAGAGGGGGCGAGCCAGAGAGAGAGAGAAGGGGCGAGCCAGAAAGAGAGAGAGGGGGTGAGCCAGAGAGAGAGAGAGAGGGGGCGAGCCAGAGAGAGAGGGGGCGAGCCAGAGAGAGAGGGGGCGAGCCAGAGAGAGGAGAGGGGGTGAGCCAGAGAGAGAGAGAGAGGGGGCGAGACAGAGAGAGAGTGAGGGGGCGAGCCACAGAGAGAGAGAGGGGGCGAGCCAGAGAGAGGAGAGGGGATGAGCCAGAGAGAGAGAGAGGGGGCGAGCCAGAGAGAGAGTGAGGGGGCGAGCCACAGAGAGTGAGGGAGCGAGTCAGAGAGAGAGAGAGGGGGAGAGCCACAGAGAGAGAGAAGGGGCGAGCCACAGAGAGAGGGAGAGAGGGGGCGAGCCAGAGAGAGAGGGGGCGAGCCACAGAGAGAGAGAGAGGGCGAGCCAGAGAGAGAGAGAGGGGGCGAGCCAGAGAAGAGAGTGAGGGGGCGAGCCAGAGAGAGAGAGAGGGGGTGAGCCAGAGAGAGAGAGAGAGAGGGGGCGAGCCAGAGAGAGAGAGAGGGGGCGAGCCAGAGAGAGAGAGAGAGGGGGTGAGCCAGAGAGAGAGAGAGGGGGCGAGCCAGAGAGAGGGGGCGAGCCAGAGAGGGAGAGAGGGGGCAAGCCAGAGAGAGAGAGAGAGGGGGCGAGCCACAGAGAGAGGGGGCGAGCCAGAGAGAGAGAGAGGGGGCGAGCCAGAGAGAGAGAGAGGGGGCGAGCCACAGAGAGAGAGAAGGGGCGAGCCACAGAGAGAGAGAGGGGGCGAGTCAGAGAGAGAGAGGGAGCGAGCCAGAGAGAGAGAGGGGGCGAGCCACAGAGAGGGAGAGGGGGCGAGCCACAGAGAGAGAGAGAGGGCGAGCCAGAGAGAGAGGGCGAGCCAGAGAGACAGAGAGAGGGGGCGAGCCATAGAGAGAGAGAGAGGGGGCGAGCCAGAGAGAGAGAGAGAGGGGGTGAGCCAGAGAGAGAGAGAGGAGGCGAGCCAGAGAGGGAGAGAGGGGGCGAGCCACAGAGAGAGAGAGAGAGGGGGCGAGCCAGAGAGAGAGAGAGAGAGGGTGCGAGCCAGAGAGAGAGAGAGAGAGGGGGCGAGCCAGAGAGAGAGAGAGAGAGGGGGCGAGCCAGAGAGAGAGAGAGAGAGGGGGCGAGCCAGAGAGAGAGAGCGAGCCAGAGAGAGAGAGAGGGAGCGAGCCAGAGAGAGAGAGAGAGGGGGCGAGCCAGAGAGAGAGAGAGGGGGCAAGCCAGAGAGAGAGAAAGGGCGAGCCACAGAGAGAGAGAGGGGGCGAGCCAGAGAGAGAGAGAGGGGGTGAGCCAGAGAGAGAGAGAGAGGGGGCGAGCCACAGAGAGAGAGAGGGGGCGAGCCAAAGAGAGAGAGAGAGGGGGCGAGCCAGAGAGAGAGAGAGGGGGCGAGCCAGAGAGAGAGAGGGGGAGAGCCAGAGAGAGAGAGAGAGAGGGGGAGAGCCAGAGAGAGAGAGAGAGAGGGGGTGAGCCAGAGAGAGAGAGAGGGGGCGAGCCAGAGAGGGAGAGAGGGGGCAAGCCAGAGAGAGAGAGAGAGGGGGCGAGCCACAGAGAGAGAGAGGGGCGAGCCACAGAGAGAGAGAGGGGGCGAGCCAGAGAGAGAGAGGGGGCGAGCCAGAGAGAGAGAGAGGGGGCGAGCCAGAGAGAGAGAGAGAAGGGGCGAACCAGAGAGAGAGAGGGGGCGAGCCAGAGAGAGAGAGTGAGGGGGTTAGCCAGAGAGAGAGAGGGGGCGAGCCAGAGAAAGGGGGCGAGCCAGAGAGGGAGCAAGCCAGAGAGAGAGAGAGGGGGGGCGAGCCACAGAGAGAGAGAGGGGGCGAGCCACAGAGAGAGAGAAGGGGCGAGCCACAGAGAGAGAGAGGGGGCGAGCCAGAGAGAGAGAGAGGGGGCGAGCCAGAGAGAGAGAGAGGGGGCGAGCCACAGAGAGAGAGAGGGGGAGAGCCAGAGAGAGAGAGGGGGCGAGCCACAGAGAGAGAGGGGGCGAGCCAGAGAGAGAGAGAGGGGGCGACCAGAGAGAGAGAGGGGGCGAGCCAGAGAGAGAGAGAGGGGGCGAGCCAAAGAGAGAGAGAAGGGGCGAGCCAGAAAGAGAGAGAGAGGGGGCGAGCCAGAGAGAGAGAGAGAGGGGGCGACCAGAGAGAGAGAGAGTTGGCGAGCCAGAGAGAGAGAGAGAGAGAAGGGGCGAGCCAGAAAGAGAGAGAGGGTGTGAGCCAGAGAGAGAGAGAGGGGGCGAGCCAGAGAGGGGGCGAGCCAGAGAGAAAGGGGGCGAGCCAGAGAGAGGAGAGGGGATGAGCCAGAGAGAGAGAGAGGGGGCGAGCCAGAGAGAGAGTGAGGGGGCGAGCCACAGAGAGTGAGGGAGCGAGCCAGAGAGAGGGGGCGAGCCACAGAGAGAGGGGGCGAGCCAGAGAGAGAGGGGGCGAGCCAGAGAGAGAGGGGGCGAGCCAGAGAGAGAGGGGGCGAGCCAGAGAGAGAGAGGGCGAGCCAGAGAGAGAGGGGGCGAGCCAGAGAGAGGAGAGGGGGTGAGCCAAAGAGAGAGAGATTGGGGACGAGACAGAGAGAGAGAGAGGGGGCGAGCCACAGAGAGAGAGAGAGGGGGCGAGCCAGAGAGAGAGTGAGGGGGCGAGCCACAGAGAGAGGAGAGGGGGCGAGCCACAGAGAGTGAGGGAGCGAGCCAGAGAGAGAGAGAGGGGGCGAGCCACAGAGAGAGAGAAGGGGCGAGCCACAGAGAGAGGGGGCGAGCCAGAGAGAGAGGGAGAGAGAGGGCGAGCCAGAGAGAGAGAGAGAGGGCGAGCCAGAGAGAGAGAGAGAGGGGGCGAGCCAGAGAGAGAGAGAGAGGGGGCGAGCCAGAGAGAGAGAGAGAGGGGGCGAGCCAAAGAGAGAGAGAGAGGGGGCGAGCCAGAGAGAGAGAGAGAGAGAGAGGGGGTGAGCCAGAGAGAGAGAGAGAGCGGAGGCGAGCCAGAGAGGGAGAGAGGGGCGAGCCACAGAGAGAGAGAGAGAGAGAGGGGGGGCGAGCCAGAGAGAGAGAGAGAGAGAGGGGGCGAGACAGAGAGAGAGAGAGAGAGAGTGGGCGGGCCAGAGAGAGAGAGTGAGGGGGCGAGCCAGAGAGAGAGAGGGGGCGAGCCAGAGAGAGAGAGAGAGAGGGGGTGAGCCAGAGAGAGAGAGAGAGGGGGCGAGCCAGAGAGAGGGGGCGAGCCAGAGAGGGAGAGAGGGGGCAAGCCAGAGAGAGAGAGAGAGAGGGGGCGAGCCACAGAGAGAGAGAGAGAGGGGGCGAGCCACAGAGAGAGAGAAGGGGCGAGCCACAGAGAGAGAGAGGGGGCGAGCCAGAGAGAGAGAGAGGGGGCGAGCCAGAGAGAGAAGGGGCGAGCCACAGAGAGAGAGAAGGGGCGAGCCACAGAGAGAGAGAGAGGGGGCGAGCCACAGAGAGAGAGAAGGGGCGAGCCACAGAGAGAGAGAGGGGACGAGCCAGAGAGAGAGAGAGGGGGCGAGCCAGAGAGAGAGAGAGGGGGCGAGCCAGAGAGAGAGAGAAGGGGCGAGCCACAGAGAGAGAGAGGGGGCGAGCCAGAGAGAGAGAGGGAGAGAGGGGGCGAGCCAGAGAGAGAGAGAAGGGGCGAGCCAGAAAGAGAGAGAGGGGGTGAGCCAGAGAGAGAGAGAGGGGGCGAGCCAGAGAGAGAGAGAGGGGGCGAGCCAGAGAGAGAGGGGGCGAGCCAGAGAGAGGAGAGGGGGTGAGCCAGAGAGAGAGAGAGAGGGGGCGAGACAGAGAGAGAGTGAGGGGGCGAGCCACAGTGAGAGAGAGGGGGCGAGCCAGAGAGAGAAGAGGGGATGAGCCAGAGAGAGAGAGAGGGGGCGAGCCAGAGAGAGAGTGAGGGGGCGAGCCACAGAGAGTGAGGGAGCGAGTCAGAGAGAGAGGGGGCGAGCCATAGAGAGAGAGAGAGGGTGCGAGCCATAGAGAGAGAGAGAGGGGGCGAGCCAGAGGGAGAGAGGGGGTGAGCCAGAGAGAGAGAGAGGAGGCGAGCCAGAGAGGGAGAGAGGGGGCGAGCCACAGAGAGAGAGAGAGAGGGGGCGAGCCAGAGAGAGAGAGAGAGAGAGAGAGGGTGCGAGCCAGAGAGAGAGAGAGAGAGGGGGCGAGCCAGAGAGAGAGAGAGAGGGAGGGGGCGAGCCAGAGAGAGAGAGAGAGAGGGGGCGAGCCAGAGAGATAGAGAGAGAGGGGGCGAGCCAGAGAGAGAGAGAGAGGGGGCGAGGCAGAGTGGGAGAGAGGGGGCGAGCCATAGAGAGGGGGCAAGCCAGAGAGAGAGAGGGGGCGAGCCAGAGAGAGCGAGAGAGAGAGAGGGGGTGAGCCAGAGAGAGAGAGAGAGAGACGGGATGAGCCAGAGAGAGAGAGAGAGAGAGAGAGGGTGAGCCAAAGAGAGAGAGAGAGAGAGAGAGGGGCTGAGCCAGAGAGAGAGAGAGAGAGAGAGAGGGGGTGAGCCAGAGAGAGAGAGAGAGGGGGCGAGCCACAGAGAGAGAGAGGGGGTGAGCCAAAGAGAGAGAGAGAGGGGGCGAGCCAGAGAGAGAGAGAGGGGGCGAGCCAGAGAGAGAGAGAGAGGGGGAGAGCCAGAGAGAGAGAGAGAGGGGGCGAGTCAGAGAGAGAGAGAGAGGGGGCGAGCCAGAGAGAGAGAGAGGGAGTGAGCCAGAGAGAGAGAGAGGGGGCGAGCCAGAGAGAGAGAGAGAGGGGGTGAGCCAGAGAGAGAGAGAGGGGGCGAGCCAGAGAGGGAGAGAGGGGGCAAGCCAGAGAGGGAGAGAGGGGGCAAGCCAGAGAGAGAGAGAGAGGGGGCGAGCCACAGAGAGAGAGAGGGGCGAGCCACAGAGAGAGAGAGGGGGCGAGCCAGAGAGAGAGAGGGGGCGAGCCAGAGAGAGAGAGAGAGAGAGAGAGAGGGGGCGAGCCAGAGAGAGAGAGCGAAGGGGCGAACCAGAGAGAGAGAGGGGGCGAGCCAGAGAGAGAGAGAGAGGGGGTGAGCCAGAGAGAGAGAGAGGGGGCGAGCCAGAGAGAGGGGGCGAGCCAGAGAGGGAGCAAGCCAGAGAGAGAGAGAGGGGGGGCGAGCCACAGAGAGAGAGAGGGGGCGAGCCACAGAGAGAGAGAAGGGGCGAGCCACAGAGAGAGAGAGGGGGCGAGCCAGAGAGAGAGAGAGGGGGCGAGCCAGAGAGAGAGAGAGGGGGCGAGCCACAGAGAGAGAGAGAGAGGGGGAGAGCCAGAGAGAGAGAGGGGGCGAGCCACAGAGAGAGAGGGGGCGAGCCAGAGAGAGAGAGAGGGGGCGAGCCAGAGAGTGAGAGAGGTGGCGAGCCAGAGAGAGAGAGAGAGGGGGCGAGCCAGAGAGAGAGAGAGGGGGCGAGCCAAAGAGAGAGAGAAGGGGCGAGCCAGAAAGAGAGAGAGGGGGTGAGCCAGAGAGAGAGAGAGGGGGCGAGCCAGAGAGAGAGAGAGGGGGCGAGCCAGAGAGAAAGGGGGCGAGCCAGAGAGAGGAGAGGGGATGAGCCAGAGAGAGAGAGAGGGGGCGAGCCAGAGAGAGAGTGAGGGGGCGAGCCACAGAGAGTGAGGGAGCGAGCCAGAGAGAGAGAGGGGACGAGCCACAGAGAGAGAGAGGGGGCGAGCCACAGAGAGAGGGGGCGAGCCACAGAGAGAGAGAGGGGGCGAGCCAGAGAGAGAGGGGGCGAGCCAGAGAGAGAGGGGGCGAGCCAGAGAGAGAGGGGGCGAGCCAGAGAGAGGAGAGGGGGTGAGCCAGAGAGAGAGAGATTGGGGACGAGACAGAGAGAGAGAGAGGGGGCGAGCCACAGAGAGAGAGAGGGGGCGAGCCAGAGAGAGAGGGGGCGAGCCAGAGAGAGGAGAGGGGATGAGCCAGAGAGAGAGAGAGGGGGCGAGCCAGAGAGAGAGTGAGGGGGCGAGCCACAGAGAGAGTGAGGGGGCGAGCCACAGAGAGTGAGGGAGCGAGCCAGAGAGAGAGAAAGGGGGCGAGCCACAGAGAGAGAGAAGGGGCGAGCCACAGAGAGAGGGGGCGAGCCAGAGAGAGAGGGAGAGAGGGGGCGAGCCAGAGAGAGAGAGAGGGGGCGAGCCACAGAGAGAGAGAGAGGGCGAGCCAGAGAGAGAGAGAGGGGGCGAGCCAGAGAGAGAGAGAGAGGGGGCGAGCCAGAGAGAGAGAGAGAGAGAGAGAGGGGGTGAGCCAGAGAGAGAGAGAGAGCGGAGGCGAGCCAGAGAGGGAGAGAGGGGGCGAGCCACAGAGAGAGAGAGAGAGAGGGGGGCGAGCCAGAGAGAGAGAGAGAGAGAGGGGGCGAGACAGAGAGAGAGAGAGAGAGAGTGGGCGAGCCAGAGAGAGAGAGAGAGGGGTCGAGCCAGAGAGAGAGAGGGGGCGAGCCAGAGAGAGAGAGAGAGAGGGGGTGAGCCAGAGAGAGAGAGAGGGGGCGAGCCAGAGAGAGGGGGCGAGCCAGAGAGGGAGAGAGGGGGCAAGCCAGAGAGAGAGAGAGAGAGGGGGCGAGCCACAGAGAGAGAGAGGGGGCGAGCCAGAGAGAGAGAGAGGGGGCGAGCCAGAGAGAGAAGGGGCGAGCCACAGAGAGAGAGAAGGGGCGAGCCACAGAGAGAGAGAGAGGGGGCGAGCCACAGAGAGAGAGAAGGGGCGAGCCACAGAGAGAGAGAGGGGACGAGCCAGAGAGAGAGAGAGGGGGCGAGCCAGAGAGAGAGAGAGGGGGCGAGCCACAGAGAGAGAGAAGGGGCGAGCCACAGAGAGAGAGGGGGCGAGCCAGAGAGAGAGAGGCGGCCACAAGAGAGGAGGGAGAGAGGGGGCGAGCCAGAGAGAGAGAGAAGGGGCGAGCCAGAAAGAGAGAGAGGGGGTGAGCCAGAGAGAGAGAGAGGGGGCGAGCCAGAGAGAGAGAGAGGGGGCGAGCCAGAGAGAGAGGGGGCGAGCCAGAGAGAGGAGAGGGGGTGAGCCAGAGAGAGAGAGAGAGGGGGCGAGACAGAGAGAGAGTGAGGAGGCGAGCCACAGAGAGAGGGGGCGAGCCAGAGAGAGGAGAGGGGATGAGCCAGAGAGAGAGAGAGGGGGCGAGCCAGAGAGAGAGTGAGGGGGCGAGCCACAGAGAGTGAGGGAGCGAGTCAGAGAGAGAGGGGGCGAGCCATAGAGAGAGAGAGAGGGTGCGAGCCATAGAGAGAGAGAGAGGGGGCGAGCCAGAGGGAGAGAGGGGGTGAGCCAGAGAGAGAGAGAGGAGGCGAGCCAGAGAGGGAGAGAGGGGGCGAGCCACAGAGAGAGAGAGGGGGCGAGCCAGAGAGAGAGAGAGAGAGAGAGAGGGTGCGAGCCAGAGAGAGCGAGAGAGGGGGCGAGCCAGAGAGAGAGAGAGAGAGGGGGCGAGCCAGAGAGAGAGAGAGAGAGGGGGCGAGCCAGAGAGATAGAGAGAGAGGGGGCGAGCCAGAGAGAGAGAGAGAGGGGGCGAGGCAGAGTGGGAGAGAGGGGGCGAGCCATAGAGAGAGAGGGGGCAAGCCAGAGAGAGAGAGGGGGCGAGCCACAGAGAGAGAGAGGGGGCGAGCCAGAGAGAGCGAGAGAGAGAGGGGGTGAGCCAGAGAGAGAGAGAGAGAGACGGGATGAGCCAGAGAGAGAGAGAGAGAGAGAGAGAGAGGGTGAGCCAATGAGAGAGAGAGAGAGAGAGAGAGAGGGGCTGAGCCAGAGAGAGAGAGAGAGAGAGAGAGAGAGGGGGTGAGCCAGAGAGAGAGAGAGAGGGGGCGAGCCACAGAGAGAGAGAGTGAGCCAAAGAGAGAGAGAGAGGGGGCGAGCCAGAGAGAGAGAGAGGGGGCGAGCCAGAGAGAGAGAGAGGGGGCGAGCCAGAGAGAGAGAGAGGGGGCGAGCCACAGAGAGAGAGAAGGGGCGAGCCACAGAGAGAGAGAGAGGGCGAGCCAGAGAGAGAGAGGGAGAGAGGGGGCGAGCCAGAGAGAGAGAGAAGGGGCGAGCCAGAAAGAGAGAGAGGGGGTGAGCCAGAGAGAGAGAGAGGGGGCGAGCCAGAGAGAGAGGGGGCGAGCCAGAGAGAGGAGAGGGGGTGAGCCAGAGAGAGGAGAGGGGGTGAGCCAGAGAGAGAGAGAGAGAGAGAGGGGGCGAGACAGAGAGAGAGTGAGGGGGCGAGCCACAGAGAGAGAGAGGGGGCGAGCCAGAGAGAGGAGAGGGGATGAGCCAGAGAGAGAGAGAGGGGGCGAGCCAGAGAGAGAGTGAGGGGGCGAGCCACAGAGAGTGAGGGAGCGAGTCAGAGAGAGAGAGAGGGGGCGAGCCACAGAGAGAGAGAAGGGGCGAGCCACAGAGAGAGGGAGAGAGGGGGCGAGCCAGAGAGAGAGAGAGGGGGCGAACCACAGAGAGAGAGAGAGGGCGAGCCAGAGAGAGAGAGAGGGGGCGAGCCAGAGAGAGAGAGTGAGGGGGCGAGCCAGAGAGAGAGTGAGGGGGCGAGCCACAGAGAGTGAGGGAGCGAGCCAGAGAGAGAGAGAGGGGGCGAGCCACAGAGAGAGAGAAGGGGCGAGCCACAGAGAGAGGGGGCGAGCCAGAGAGAGAGGGAGAGAGGGGGCGAGCCAGAGAGAGAGAGAGGGGGCGAGCCACATAGAGAGAGAGAGGGCGAGCCAGAGAGAGAGAGGGGGCGAGCCAGAGAGAGAGAGAGAGAGGGGGCGAGCCACAGAGAGAGAGAGAGAGAGAGAGAGAGAGAGAGAGAGAGGGGGCGAGCCAGAGAGAGAGAGAGAGGGGGCGAGCCAGAGAGAGAGAGAGAGAGAGGGGGCGGGCCAGAGAGAGAGAGTGGGAGAGCCAGAGAGAGAGAGGGGGCGAGCCAGAGAGAGAGAGAGAGAGGGGGTGAGCCAGAGAGAGAGAGAGAGGGGGCGAGCCAGAGAGAGGGGGCGAGCCAGAGAGGGAGAGAGGGGGCAAGCCAGAGAGAGAGAGAGGGGGCGAGCCACAGAGAGAGAGAAGGGCGAGCCACAGAGAGAGAGAAGGGGCGAGCCAGAAAGAGAGAGAGGGGGTGAGCCAGAGAGAGAGAGAGGGGCGAGCCACAGAGAGAGAGAAGGGGCGAGCCAGAGAGAGAGAGAGGGGGCGAGCCACAGAGAGAGAGAAGGGGCGAGCCACAGAGAGAGAGAGGGGGCGAGCCACAGAGAGAGAGAGGGGGCGAGCCACAGAGAGAGAGAGGGGGCGAGCCAGAGAGAGAGAGAGGGGGCGAGCCAGAGAGAGAGAGAGGGGGCGAGCCACAGAGAGAGAGAAGGGGCGAGCCACAGAGAGAGAGAGGGGGCGAGCCAGAGAGAGAGAGGGAGAGAGGGGGCGAGCCAGAGAGAGAGAGAAGGGGCGAGCCAGAAAGAGAGAGAGGGGGTGAGCCAGAGAGAGAGAGAGAGGGGGCGAGCCAGAGAGAGAGGGGGCGAGCCAGAGAGAGAGGGGGCGAGCCAGAGAGAGGAGAGGGGGTGAGCCAGAGAGAGAGAGAGAGAGGGGGCGAGACAGAGAGAGAGTGAGGGGGCGAGCCACAGAGAGAGAGAGGGGGCGAGCCAGAGAGAGGAGAGGGGATGAGCCAGAGAGAGAGAGAGGGGGCGAGCCAGAGAGAGAGTGAGGGGGCGAGCCACAGAGAGTGAGGGAGCGAGTCAGAGAGAGAGGGGGAGAGCCACAGAGAGAGAGAAGGGGCGAGCCACAGAGAGAGGGAGAGAGGGGGCGAGCCAGAGAGAGAGGGGGCGAGCCACAGAGAGAGGAGCCACAGAGAAGAGAGAGGTGCGAGCCAGAGGATGAGAGAGGGGGCGAGCCAGAGAAGAGAGTGAGGGGGGCGAGCCAGAGAGAGAGAGAGGGGGTGAGCCAGAAGAGAGAGAGAGAGGGGGCGAGCCAGAGAGAGAGAGGGGGCGAGCCAGAGAGAGAGAGAGGGGGTGAGCCAGAGAGAGAGAGAGGGGGCGAGCCAGAGAGAGAGAGGGAGAGAGGGGGCGAGCCAGAGAGAGAGAGAAGGGGGCGAGCCAGAAAGAGAGAGAGGGGGTGAGCCAGAGAGAGAGAGAGAGAGAGGGGGCGAGCCAGAGAGAGAGGGGAGAGGGGGCGAGCCAGAGAGAGGAGAGGGGTGAGCCAGAGAGAGAGAGAGAGGGGGCGAGACAGAGAGAGAGTGAGGGGGCGAGCCACAGAGAGAGAGAGGGGGCGAGCCAGAGAGAGGAGAGGGGATGAGCCAGAGAGAGAGAGAGGGGGCGAGCCAGAGAGAGAGTGAGGGGGCGAGCCACAGAGAGTGAGGGAGCGAGTCAGAGAGAGAGAGAGGGGGAGAGCCACAGAGAGAGAGAAGGGGCGAGCCACAGAGAGAGGGAGAGAGGGGGCGAGCCAGAGAGAGAGGGGGCGAGCCACAGAGAGAGAGAGAGGGCGAGCCAGAGAGAGAGAGAGGGGGCGAGCCAGAGAAGAGAGTGAGGGGGCGAGCCAGAGAGAGAGAGAGGGGGTGAGCCAGAGAGAGAGAGAGAGAGGGGGCGAGCCAGAGAGAGAGAGGGGGCGAGCCAGAGAGAGAGAGGGGGTGAGCCAGAGAGAGAGAGAGGGGGCGAGCCAGAGAGAGGGGGCGAGCCAGAGAGGGAGAGAGGGGGCAAGCCAGAGAGAGAGAGAGAGGGGGCGAGCCACAGAGAGAGAGAGGGGGCGAGCCAGAGAGAGAGAGAGGGGGCGAGCCAGAGAGAGAGAGAGAGGGGGCGAGCCACAGAGAGAGAGAAGGGGCGAGCCACAGAGAGAGAGAGGGGGCGAGTCAGAGAGAGAGAGGGAGCGAGCCAGAGAGAGAGAGGGGGCGAGCCACAGAGAGAGAGAGGGGGGCGAGCCACAGAGAGAGAGAGAGGGCGAGCCAGAGAGACAGAGAGAGGGGGCGAGCCATAGAGAGAGAGAGAGGGGGCGAGCCAGAGAGAGAGAGAGAGGGGGTGAGCCAGAGAGAGAGAGAGGAGGCGAGCCAGAGAGAGAGAGGGAGAGAGGGGGCGAGCCAGAGAGAGAGAGAAGGGGCGAGCCAGAAAGAGAGAGAGGGGGTGAGCCAGAGAGAGAGAGAGAGGGGGCGAGCCAGAGAGAGAGGGGGCGAGCCAGAGAGAGAGGGGGCGAGCCAGAGAGAGGAGAGGGGGTGAGCCAGAGAGAGAGAGAGAGGGGGCGAGACAGAGAGAGAGTGAGGGGGCGAGCCACAGAGAGAGAGAGGGGGCGAGCCAGAGAGAGGAGAGGGGATGAGCCAGAGAGAGAGAGAGGGGGCGAGCCAGAGAGAGAGTGAGGGGGCGAGCCACAGAGAGTGAGGGAGCGAGTCAGAGAGAGAGGGGGAGAGCCACAGAGAGAGAGAAGGGGCGAGCCACAGAGAGAGGGAGAGAGGGGGCGAGCCAGAGAGAGAGGGGGCGAGCCACAGAGAGAGAGAGAGGGCGAGCCAGAGAGAGAGAGAGGGGGCGAGCCAGAGAAGAGAGTGAGGGGGCGAGCCAGAGAGAGAGAGAGGGGGTGAGCCAGAGAGAGAGAGAGAGAGGGGGCGAGCCAGAGAGAGAGAGGGGGCGAGCCAGAGAGAGAGAGAGAGGGGTGAGCCAGAGAGAGAGAGAGGGGGCGAGCCAGAGAGAGAGAGAGGGAGAGAGGGGGCGAGCCAGAGAGAGAGAGAAGGGGCGAGCCAGAAAGAGAGAGAGGGGGTGAGCCAGAGAGAGAGAGAGAGAGAGGGGCGAGCCAGAGAGAGAGGGGGCGAGCCAGAGAGAGAGGGGGCGAGCCAGAGAGAGGAGAGGGGGTGAGCCAGAGAGAGAGAGAGAGGGGGCGAGACAGAGAGAGAGTGAGGGGGCGAGCCACAGAGAGTGAGGGAGCGAGTCAGAGAGAGAGAGAGGGGGAGAGCCACAGAGAGAGAGAAGGGGCGAGCCACAGAGAGAGGGAGAGAGGGGGCGAGCCAGAGAGAGAGGGGGCGAGCCACAGAGAGAGAGAGAGGGCGAGCCAGAGAGAGAGAGAGGGGGCGAGCCAGAGAAGAGAGTGAGGGGGCGAGCCAGAGAGAGAGAGAGGGGGTGAGCAGAGAGAGAGAGAGAGAGGGGGCGAGCCAGAGAGAGAGAGGGGGCGAGCCAGAGAGAGAGAGGGGGTGAGCCAGAGAGAGAGAGAGAGGGGGCGAGCCAGAGAGAGGGGGCGAGCCAGAGAGGAGAGAGGGGGCAAGCCAGAGAGAGAGAGAGAGGGGGCGAGCCACAGAGAGAGAGAGGGGGCGAGCCAGAGAGAGAGAGAGGGGGCGAGCCAGAGAGAGAGAGAGAGGGGGCGAGCCACAGAGAGAGAGAAGGGGCGAGCCACAGAGAGAGAGAGGGGGCGAGTCAGAGAGAGAGAGGGAGCGAGCCAGAGAGAGAGAGGGGGCGAGCCACAGAGAGAGAGAGGGGGCGAGCCACAGAGAGAGAGAGAGGGCGAGCCAGAGAGAGAGGGCGAGCCAGAGAGACAGAGAGAGGGGGCGAGCCATAGAGAGAGAGAGAGGGGGCGAGCCAGAGAGAGAGAGAGAGGGGGTGAGCCAGAGAGAGAGAGAGGAGGCGAGCCAGAGAGGGAGAGAGGGGGCGAGCCACAGTGAGAGAGAGAGAGGGGGCGAGCCAGAGAGAGAGAGAGAGAGGGTGCGAGCCAGAGAGAGAGAGAGAGAGGGGGCGAGCCAGAGAGAGAGAGAGAGAGGGGGCGAGCCAGAGAGAGAGAGAGAGAGGGGGCGAGCCAGAGAGAGAGAGCGAGCCAGAGAGAGAGAGAGAGGGAGCGAGCCAGAGAGAGAGAGAGAGGGGGCGAGCCAGAGAGAGAGAGAGGGGGCAAGCCAGAGAGAGAGAGGGGGCGAGCCACAGAGAGAGAGAGGGGGCGAGCCAGAGAGAGAGAGAGGGGGTGAGCCAGAGAGAGAGAGAGAGAGAGAGACGGGATGAGCCAGAGAGAGAGAGAGAGAGAGAGAGGGTGAGCCAAAGAGAGAGAGAGAGAGAGAGAGGGGCTGAGCCAGAGAGAGAGAGAGAGAGAGAGAGAGAGGGGGTGAGCCAGAGAGAGAGAGAGAGGGGGCGAGCCACAGAGAGAGAGAGGGGGCGAGCCAAAGAGAGAGAGGGGGGGCGAGCCAGAGAGAGAGAGAGGGGGCGAGCCAGAGAGAGAGAGAGAGGGGGAGAGCCAGAGAGAGAGAGAGAGGGGGAGAGCCAGAGAGAGAGAGAGAGGGGGTGAGCCAGAGAGAGAGAGAGGGGCGAGCCAGAGAGGGAGAGAGGGGGCAAGCCAGAGAGAGAGAGAGAGGGGGCGAGCCACAGAGAGAGAGAGGGGCGAGCCACAGAGAGAGGAGGGGGCGAGCCAGAGAGAGAGAGGGGGCGAGCCAGAGAGAGAGAGGGGGCGAGCCAGAGAGAGAGAGAGAAGGGGCGAACCAGAGAGAGAGAGGGGGCGAGCCAGAGAGAGAGAGAGAGGGGGTGAGCCAGAGAGAGAGAGGGGGCGAGCCAGAGAGAGGGGGCGAGCCAGAGAGGGAGAAAGCCAGAGAGAGAGAGGGGGGGGCGAGCCACAGAGAGAGAGAGGGGCGAGCCACAGAGAGAGAGAAGGGCGAGCCACAGAGAGAGAGAGGGGCGAGCCAGAGAGAGAGAGAGGGGGCGAGCCACAGAGAGAGAGAGGGGGAGAGCCAGAGAGAGAGAGGGGGCGAGCCACAGAGAGGGGGCGAGCCAGAGAGAGAGAGAGGGGGTGAGCCAGAGAGAGAGAGAGGTGGCGAGCCAGAGAGAGAGAGAGAGGGGGCGAGCCAGAGAGAGAGAGAGGGGGCGAGCCAGAGAGAGAGAGAGGGGGCGAGCCAAAGAGAGAGAGAAGGGGCGAGCCAGAAAGAGAGAGAGGGGGTGAGCCAGAGAGAGAGAGAGGGGGCGAGCCAGAGAGAGAGAGAGGGGCGAGCCAGAGAGAAAGGGGGCGAGCCAGAGAGAGAGAGGGGATGAGCCAGAGAGAGAGAGAGGGGGCGAGCCAGAGAGAGAGTGAGGGGGCGAGCCACAGAGAGTGAGGGAGCGAGCCAGAGAGAGAGAGAGGGGGCGAGCCACAGAGAGAGGGGCGAGCCACAGAGAGAGGGGGCGAGCCAGAGAGAGAGGTCGCAAGCCAGAGAGAGAGGGGGCGAGCCAGAGAGAGAGGGGGCGAGCCAGAGAGAGAGGGGGCGAGCCAGAGAGAGAGGGGGCGAGCCAGAGAGAGAGGGGGCGAGCCAGAGAGAGAGGGGGCGAGCCAGAGAGAGAGGGGGCGAGCCAGAGAGAGGAGAGGGGGTGAGCCAGAGAGAGAGAGATTGGGGACGAGACAGAGAGAGAGAGAGGGGGCGAGCCACAGAGAGAGAGAGGGGGGCGAGCCAGAGAGAGAGTGAGGGGGCGAGCCACAGAGAGAGGAGAGGGGGCGAGCCACAGAGAGTGAGGGAGCAAGCCAGAGAGAGAGAGAGAGGGGGCGAGCCACAGAGAGAGAGAAGGGGCGAGCCACAGAGAGAGGGTCGAGCCAGAGAGAGAGGGAGAGAGCCAGAGAGAGAGAGAGGGGGCGAGCCACAGAGAGAGAGAGGGGGCGAGCCAGAGAGAGAGAGAGAGCGGAGGCGAGCCAGAGAGGGAGAGAGGGGGCGAGCCACAGAGAGAGAGAGAGAGAGGGGGCGAGCAGAGAGAGAGAGAGAGAGGGGGCGAGACAGAGAGAGAGAGAGAGAGAGGGGGCGGGCCAGAGAGAGAGAGAGGGGGTGAGCCAGAGAGAGAGGGGGCGAGCCAGAGAGAGAGGGCGAGCCAGAGAGGGAGAGAGGGGGCAAGCCAGAGAGAGAGAGAGAGAGAGGGGGCGAGCCACAGAGAGAGAGAGGGGGCGAGCCACAGAGAGAGAGAGGGGGCGAGCCAGAGCCAGAGAGAGAGAGAGGGGGCGAGCCAGAGAGAGAGAGAGAGAGGGGGCGAGCCAGAGAGAGAGAGAGAGAGAGGGGGTGAGCCAGAGAGAGAGAGAGAGAGAGCGGAGGCGAGCCAGAGAGAGGGGGCAAGCCAGAGAGGGAGAGAGGGGGCGAGCCATAGAGAGGGGGCGAGCCAGAGAGAGAGAGTGAGAGAGAGAGAGAGGGGGCGAGCCAGAGAGAGAGAGGGGGCGAGCGAGAGAGAGAGAGAGAGGGGGCGAGCCAGAGAGAGAGAGAGAGGGGGCGAGCCAGAGAGAGAGAGAGAGAGAGAGGGGGCGAGCCAGAGAGATAGAGAGAGAGGGGGCAGCCAGAGCGATAGAGAGAGAGGGGGCGAGCCAGAGAGAGAGAGAGAGGGGGCGAGGCAGAGTGGGAGAGAGGGGGCAAGCCAGAGAGAGAGAGGGGGCGAGCCACAGAGTGAGAGAGGGGGCGAGC
The DNA here is from genome assembly GCF_044704955.1 of Pristiophorus japonicus. Lineage (NCBI taxonomy): Eukaryota > Metazoa > Chordata > Chondrichthyes > Pristiophoridae > Pristiophorus > Pristiophorus japonicus. The sequence continues at coordinate 1,199 of NW_027251255.1, read as the reverse complement.
CAGAGAGAGCGAGAGAGAGAGGGGGTGAGCCAGAGAGAGAGAGAGAGAGACGGGATGAGCCAGAGAGAGAGAGAGAGAGAGAGAGGGTGAGCCAAAGAGAGAGAGAGAGAGAGAGAGAGAGGGGCTTAGCCAGAGAGAGAGAGAGAGAGAGAGAGAGAGGGGGTGAGCCAGAGAGAGAGAGAGAGGGGGCGAGCCACAGAGAGAGAGAGGGGGTGAGCCAAAGAGAGAGAGAGAGGGGGCGAGCCAGAGAGAGAGAGAGGGGGCGAGCTAGAGAGAGAGAGAGGGGCGAGCCAGAGAGAGAGAGAGGGGCGAGCCAGAGAGAGAGAGGGGGCGAGCCACAGGAGAGAGAAGGGGCGAGCCACAGAGAGAGAGAGGGGGCGAGCCAGAGAGAGAGAGGGAGAGAGGGGGCGAGCCAGAGAGAGAGAGAAAGGGCGAGCCAGAAAGAGAGAGAGGGGGTGAGCCAGAGAGAGAGAGAGGGGGCGAGCCAGAGAGAGGGGGCGAGCCAGAAGAAGAGGGGGCGAGCCAGAGAGAGAGAGGGGGTGAGCCAGAGAGAGGAGAGGGGGTGAGCCAGAGAGAGAGAGAGAGGGGGCGAGACAGAGAGAGAGTGAGGGGGCGACCACAGAGAGAGAGGGGGCGAGCCAGAGAGAGAGAGAGGGGGCGAGCCCAGAGAGAGAGAGGCGGCGAGCCACAGAGAGTGAGAGAGCGAGTCAGAGAGAGAGAGAGGGGGCGAGCCACAGAGAGAGAGAAGGGGCGAGCACAGAGAGAGGGAGAGAGGGGGCGAGGCAGAGTGGGAGAGAGGGGGCGAGCCAGAGAGAGAGAGGGGGCAAGCCAGAGAGAGAGAGGGGGCGAGCCACAGAGAGAGAGAGGGGCGAGCCAGAGAGAGCGAGAGAGAGAGGGGGTGAGCCAGAGAGAGAGAGAGAGAGACGGGATGAGCCAGAGAGAGAGAGAGAGAGAGAGAGAGGGTGAGCCAAAGAGAGAGAGAGAGAGAGAGAGAGGGGCTGAGCCAGAGAGAGAGAGAGAGGGGGCGAGCCACAGAGAGAGAGAGGGGGCGAGCCAGAGAGAGAGAGAGGGGCGAGCCAGAGAGAGAGAGAGTGGGGGAGAGCCAGAGAGAGAGAGAGAGGGGGAGAGCCAAGAGAGAGAGAGAGGGGGTGCGAGCCAGAGAGAGAGAGAGAGGGGGCGAGAGCAGAGAGAGAGAGAGG
>NW_027251253.1:0-57045 GCF_044704955.1 Pristiophorus japonicus | reverse complement strand
GGGGGCGGAATGGGGAGGGGGGCGGATGGAGGGCGGGGGGCGGAATGGAGGGGCGGGGGGGCGGAATGGAGGGGCGGGGGGGGGGCGGAATGGAGGGGCGGGGGGGCGGAATGGAGGGGCGGGGGGCGGAATGGAGGGGCGGGGGGGCGGAATGGAGGGGCGGGGGGGCGGAATGGAGGGGCGGGGGGGCGGAATGGAGGGGCGGGGGGGCGGAATGGAGGGGCGGGGGGCGGAATGGAGGGGCGGGGGGCGGAATGGAGGGGCGGGGGGGCGGAATGGAGGGGCGGGGGGGCGGAATGGAGGGGCGGGGGGCGGAATGGAGGGGCGGGGGGGCGGAATGGAGGGGCGGGGGGCGGAATGGAGGGGCGGGGGGGCGGAATGGGAGGGGCGGGGGGGCGGAATGGAGGGGCGGGGGGGGCGGAATGGAGGGGCGGGGGGCGGAATGGAGGGGCGGGGGGGCGGGGCGGAATGGAGGGGCGGGGGGGCGGAATGGAGGGGCGGGGGGGCGGAATGGAGGGGCGGGGGGGCGGAATGGAGGGGCGGGGGGCGGAATGGAGGGGCGGGGGGGCGGAATGGAGGGGCGGGGGGGCGGAATGGAGGGGCGGGGGGCGGAATGGAGGGGCGGGGGGGCGGAATGGAGGGGCGGGGGGGCGGAATGGAGGGGCGGGGGGGCGGAATGGAGGGGCGGGGGGGCGGAATGGAGGGGCGGGGGGGCGGAATGGAGGGGCGGGGGGGCGGAATGGAGGGGCGGGGGGGCGGAATGGAGGGGCGGGGGGCGGAATGGAGGGGCGGGGGGGCGGAATGGAGGGGCGGGGGGGCGGAATGGAGGGGCGGGGGGGCGGAATGGAGGGGCGGGGGGGCGGAATGGAGGGGCGGGGGGGCGGAATGGAGGGGCGGGGGGGCGGAATGGAGGGGCGGGGGGGCGGAATGGAGGGGCGGGGGGGCGGAATGGAGGGGTGGGGGGAAAAAGAAAGGAGAGGCTGAGGGAGGGAGTGAGTGAGTGTCCATATCAGTGAGTGGGTTTGTGGGGATAGGCTGTGAGGGAGAGTGCAAACCGGGAGGGGAGAAGATAGAGAGAGAGAGACAGGGAGCGTGGGAGAAGAGAGACAGGGTGTGTCGGGGTGGGTGGGGGGAGGGGAACAGCGGAAGAGAGAGAGAGACAGGGAGCGTGGGGGAGAGAGAGATGGAGCGTGGGGGGAAGAGAGACGGGGGTGGGGGGGGGGGGGGGAGAAGAGAGAGACAGGGAGCGTCGGGGGGGGGGGGACAGGGAGCGTGGGGGGGGGGGGGGGGGGGAGGTGGAGAGAGAGAGAGTGAGACGGGGAGTGAGGGACAGGTGGCGGGAAGGCCGGGTGGAGGGAGAGGGGGTCCGGGCTGAGGGAGCGAGAGTGTGGCTGAGAGGGAGGGAGGGACAGGTGGAGGGATCGAGGGAGGGTGGGATGGGCTGAGGGGGAGGGACAGGCGGAGGGTGGGAGAGCAGGAAAGGCTGCGGGAGGGCGAGGCGGAGAAACATGCTGAGGGAGGAAGTGAGGGAGGGAGGGACGAGCTGACTGCAGGAGGGAGTGCCGTGCTTCGGGAAAGAAGGAGGGAGGGACGGGCTGAGGGAGGGAGGGAGGGAAGGAAGGAGGGAGGGAGGGAGGGAGGGAAGGAGGGAGGGAGGGAAGGAAGGATGGACGGGCTGAGAGAAGGAGGGAGGTGGAGGGAGGGACGGGTTGCGGGAGGGACAGGCTGAGATTAAGGAAGTGGGGGGGCTGAGGGAGGAAAGGAGGGAGTGAGGGGCAGGCTGAGGAAGAGAGAGGGACAGGCTGAGGGAGTGAGGGACAGGCTGAGGGAGGGGAGCGAGTGAGGGAGGACGGGACAGGCTGAGGTGGGGCGGGCGGGCCGGACGGAGGGACAGGTGGAGGGAAGGACGGGCTGAGGTAAAGAAGGAGGGGGGACAGAGGGGCAGGCTGAGGGAGGAAAGGAGGGAGCGAGGGACAGGCTGAGTGAGGAACAGGCTGAGGGAGGAAATGAGGGAGTGAGGAACAGGCTGAGGGATGAAATGAGGGACTGAGGGTCAGGCTGAGGGAGGAAATGAGGGAGGGAGGGCCAGGCCGGGCTGAGAGAGGGAGGGTGGGCCGGGCTGTGAGAGGGATGGAGAGAGGGAGAGAGGGAGAGGGGGCCAGGCTGAGGGAGGGTGAGGGGGAGGGAGGATCGGATGTACGGGCTGAGAGGGGGAACGAGTGACAAGTTGAGGGAGAGACAGGCTGAGGGAAGGAGGGAGGGGCAGGCTGAGCGAAGGAGAGCGGGATGGGCTTGGGGGGGGGGGGGGGGGGGAGAGTGACATGCTGAGGGAAGGAGGCTGAGGAAGAGAGAGAAGGAACAGGCGGAGGGAGGGGGCAGGAAGGAGGGAGGGACGAACAGGGCGTGGGGGGCGGAGGGGGGTGGGGAGGGAGGGACGGACAGGCTGCGGGGGGGGGGGGGGGGGGGGAGGGAGGAGGTGGGGGTGGGGAGGGAGGGACGGACAGGCTGCGGGGGTGGTGGGGGGGAGAGGGAGGAGGTGGGGGGAGGGAGGGAGGGACGGATGGACAGGCCGCGGGGGGGCAGAGAGGGAGAGACAGGCAGGCTGATGGGGGGGCGGGAGGGAGGGACAGGCTGCGGAAGGAGTGAGGGACAGGCTGCGGGGGGGGGGAGGGGGGGGGGAGAGGGTGAGCAGGAGAGGCGCAGGCTGAGGGAGGGAGAGGCTGAGGGAGGGACAAGGTGTGGGAGAGTGTGGCTGAGGTGGGGAAGGAGTGACATGGTGAGGGAGGTAGGGAGTTACAGGTTGAGGGAAGGAGGGAGGGATAGCAGGACAGGCGGAGGGAGGAAGAGAACAGGAGAGGCACTGGCTGAGGGAGGGAGAGTCCACACCGAGGGAAGGAATGAGTGAGGGTCTGTGTGTGTAAGTGACGGTATGTGAGAGAGAGTGAGTGTGTGAGGGTCTGCGGATGTGAGTGAATGATGGAGGGAGGGTGCGTGTGTGTGTGTGAGAGACAAGGAGTGAGGGACAGGCTGAGGGAGGGACACGCTGAGCGATTGCAGGAGGGACAGGAAGAAGGGAAGGAGTGACAGGCTGAGAGAGGGAATGAAGGAGGGAGGGAGGGAGGGAGGGACAGGTGGAGGGAGGTAGGGAGGGACGTGCTGAGGGAAGGAGAGTGGCTCAGGGAGGGAGGGAAGGGGTGACATGCTGAGGGAGGGTGGGAGGGACATGCTGAGGGAGGGAGGGGATGGCTAAGGATGGGAGTGACACGCTGAGGAAGGGTGGGAGTGAGGGACAGGCTGAGGGAGGGAAGGAGGGAGTCACAGCTGAGGGAAGGGGGGAAGCGAGGGCTGAGGGAAGGGGGAAGGGAGCGAGAGACTTAAGGGAGCGAGGGGATTAAGGAAGGAGGGAGCAAGGGACAGGGCGAGGGAGGTGCGCGGCAAGGGAGGTGCGCGGGGCGGAGCAGGGTGAAGGGCAGGACAAGGGAAGGGTATGACAAGCGGGGGCGGGCGGAGGGAGTGAGATGGGCGTGAGCGAGGGTGGGGTGGGGTGGGGCACAGCAAGGACGGGGGCAGTAACGAGGGGCGGGGTGGAGTGAGGGTGGGGCGGAGTGAGGGCGGGGCGGGCGGAGGGATGGCCGGGCAGGTGGGGTGAGCGAGACCAGCGGGTGCGAGAGGGCGAGGGAAAGGGCCAGGAGCGAGCAAGGTGGCGGGAGCAAAGTGAGGGAGGAGCAAGGGGCGGGGCAGAGTGAGGGAGCAGCGAGGGGCAAGGCGGAGTGAGGGAGGGGCGGGTGGAGGGAGCGAGATGGGCAGCGTGATGGAGGGAGCGAGGAGCGGGCGGAGCAAGGGAGGAGCCGGGCAGAGGGGCCGGGCGGGCGAAGGGAACGAGGGGCCGGGTGGGCAGAGCGAGGGAGGATCAGAAGCGAGGGTGGTAGTGATGGGGGGGGAGGAGGGCGGTCCGAGTGGCGGGCGTGGCGAAGGAGGGAGGGGGCGAGAGTGAGGTAGCGAGGAGCGGAGGGAGGGCGGGGCAGGTGAGGTGAGCGAGACCGGGGGGGGGAGGGAGTGAGGGGGTGGGCGGGGGCGATTGGCGGGCGGGGAGAGGGGTGGGAGTGAGGTAGCGAGGGAGGGACGTGCAGGTGGAAGGAGGGAGACCGGTGGGTGAGAGGGAGCGAGGCGGGGGGAGGGGGCAGGAGCGAAGGCGGAGGAAGCGAGGGGCCGGGGGCAAGTGAGTGGAGGGGCGGAGTGGGGGCGTGGCGAGCGAAGGGAGCGGCAGGTGGGGTGAGTGAGACGGGTGGGCGGGCCAAGGGGGGCAGGAGCGAGTGAGGGAGGGGCGCTGCATGAGGGCGGGCGGGGTGAATGAGACGGCGGGGCGGGCGGAGGGAGGGAGCGAGGGGCGAGTGGAGTGGGGTGAGGGAGGGCTCGGTTGTGAGGAAGGGGTCGTGAGCGGGGATGAGGGAGGGGCGAGCGAGGGGATGGACGGTGAGAGGGAGGGGCGGGACGGTGTGGAGGGGCGGAGTGAGGGAAGGGTTGGGCGGAGTGAGCGCAGGGCGGAGGGAGGCCGGGCGGAGTGATGGAGTGGTGAGCGGGTGGCGGAGGGAGGGAGGGAGGGGCGGAGAGGGGTGGGATGGGCAGAGTGAGGACCAAGCTGAGAGTGGGGGAGGGGAGAGGACCAAGCTGAGGGTCGGAGGGGGTGTACGGAACAAACTGAGGGAGGGTGGACCAAGCTGAGGGGAGGGACAGATAGACAGGACCAACCCTAAGGCGAGGGTCAGCTGGAGATTGAGATTCGGGCAAGGGTAGTTCGGGGGCTACCAAACGAGAGGAGCAGCAATTAAAGAGGCAGTGACCCGAGGAGAGGAGCTGTTACAGAGCCCTGACATGAGTGGAGAAGTTTGAGATTTACATTGTTGCAGAAAGGGGTAGTCTTCAGAGGCTTGGATAAGACAGCATTAGGAAATGTTGATGGAGTTTTACTCTCCATCTAGCCATGTTGTACATGATCTGTCTGTGCTTTACAACATTTGTGTGTACTTAATGTTAACATTGCTTGGTAAAAGTGCCACGAACTCTTGTTGCCAGGTACTCACATTTCTTGTTCTGATGATCTCTCCCTGTGCTGCAAAAGACAAAAAAAAACAAGGAGTTTGATGCTAGGCACTTAGGCAAATCCTAACCTGCAATGAAGAGGTTGAAGTTTGAGTAGTATTAAAGGGAGTGAAGTTACTTAAGATGGTAACAACGGTCGTCTGTACATAATTTTAAAAGGGATACATTTTCATGCTCAGCCCTCCCAGCACGGGGATTTGCATGCTTTGAATGAACTACACACCATTTTTGATCCATTAAAATTAATATACGGTAAACTGTTGCATGCACCCAAATTCCCAACATATGTTCCCAGTGTAAAAATCTCTGCCTGGAGTGCTAACGATTTTGTTTTAATCCCCAAAGGCAAAGTGAACTGCATCATTGAAGCTAATAACTCAGGAGCTGAAAGGCAGATTGATACAGCACAGAAGGAGGCCATTTAGCCCATTGTGCCGGCTCTTTTAAAGAGCTATCCAATTAGTCCCACTCCTCTGCTCTTTCTCCATCGTCCTGCCAAATTTTTCTCTAAGTATACATTCAATTCCCTTCTAAAAGTTACTATTGAATCTGCTTCCTGCACCCTTTCAGGCAATACATTCTAGATCATCATAACTTGCTGTGTAAAACAAATTCTCATCTCCCTTATGGTTTTTGTTGCCAATAACCTTAAATCTGTGCCCTCTGGTTACTAACCCGCTTGCCAGTGGAAACAGGTTGTCCAATTATCAGAAACTCTTCATAATTTTGAACACCTATAATGGGGTTGGGGGAGGGGCAGAGTTAGGCAACATAAGAGCCAGTGACTAACAGGACATGCAGTTACATTGACAATATCCTCAGCTGGAGTAGCTGATTGGGACTGACCTTATTAGAAGATTAGATTACAATGGCAGCTCAGCATCTTCCACTGGCAGCTCCAGGTTTCAACACCATCCAACATTGCTCATTCTCAATATATTCATTTTTTCCAGTTTGCACTTGTTTTTGAGATACTTGGTACAAATGAACTATCTCAGGGTGCACACCTCATCCTGGTCAGCACACATTTCTGAAGATATGAAAATATCTGTGATGTGTTTATTCAGACTTTTCCAATCAGAATGATGGAGCTGACACAAATATTTGTGAATTTTGGGGTGGGGAAGTGTCGGGACATTACTACGTTAAAAGTACTATATAAATACAATGTTGTAAGCTCCCCCTTTATCTACCAAGTGCTTATCTTGAGATCATTGCTTTTGATTAATCTACAAATGGAAATAATTTTTATATTTTTATCTCATCTATTTCTTTTATCACCTCTATCAAATCCCTCCACTATCTTCAGTTTGACATCCTATATCCCTTGTTTGTTCTGGCCTTTCCATATAATTCAGATGTTTCATCCAGTATCATCCAGGTTCCATTTTCTCCAGGGCTAGTATCACAAGATAATAATGGATGAAAAAGGCTATTCGGACCAATCTCAATTTGAGTATAGGAGCAGGGAGGTCTTACTGCAGTTGTACAGGGCCTTAGTGAGTCCTCATCTGGAATACTGTGTTCAGTTTTGATCTCCTAATCTGAGGAAGGACGTTCTTGCTATTGAGGGAGTTCAGCGAAGGTTCACCAGACCGATTCCTGGGATGGCTGGACTGACATATGAGAAGAGACTGGATCGACTGGGCCTGTATTCACTGGAGTTTAGAAGGATGAGAGGGGATCTCATAGAAACATATAAAATTCTGACGGGACTGGACAGGTTAGATGCAGGAAGAATGTTCCCGATGTTGGATAAATCCAGAACCAGGGGACACAGTCTAAGGATAAGGGGTAAGCCATTTCGGACTGAGATGAGAAACTTCTTCACTCAGTTGTTAACCTGTGGAATTCCCTACTGCAGAGAGTTGTTGATGCCAGTTCATTGGATATGTTCAAGAGGGAGTTAGATATGGCCCTTATGGCTAAAGGGATCAAGGGGTATGGAGAGAAAGCAGGAAAAGGGTACTGAGGTGAATGAGCAACCATGATCTTATTGAATGGTGATGCAGGCTCGAAGGGCCGAATGGCCTACTCCTGCACCTATTTTCTATGTTTCTATCCATCAGAAAGATCCTAAAATCCCTCTGTGGTGTATGAAATGATACAATGAACTCCATACTGTGAGCCAGTGACTAGGTGTAACCTGGTCAGTCTTTAATGGCTTCCAGAAGTGAAGATACAAGGTGAAGTTCAGGTTATATATCAAGCCCAGCACAAGTGTACCTATGACCCTAGGACCTCAGACGGTAGTGCCCCCTGGTGGTGGGCAGACCTTATGTACATACATTACATCTCCATATAATTCAGATGCTTCATCCAGAATCATCCAGGTTCCATTTTCTCCAGGGCTAGTATCACAAAATAATAATGGATGAAAATGGCTATTCAGCCAATCTTAATTCATCCATCAGAAAGATCCTAAAATCCCTCATTGTAGCATCTGATTGACTGCAGGGGTTTTGCCTCCACTGCTCTGTCTGTAATTCTATTCCACACATTTGCACAAGTAAGAATTTCCTGATTATCAGACCGAAATGACCCTTTTACTTGCTTAAACCTATGTCGCTTTATTCTACTTTCGCAATCCAATTCAAAATGAAATTACAAGATTACATTCTCCATTCCCTTAACTATCTTGTATACCTCTAAGATCACTGCTCGGACACATCCTTTATGGGCTAAAAAGTGCATGTTTCTCCAGTCTTAGCTCATAATTCAAAACTTTGACTCCAGGGATCAGCCTTGTGGCTCTTCTCTTCACGGTCTCCAGTGCTTGAAAACCTCCCTTGTGTCTTCACAATCAGAGCTGGGTGCCGTCTGACCAGAGCACTATAAAGTTTTACAATTTCCTGTGAATTATATTCAACATTCCATTGGCTATGTTAATCACTGCTCTGTATTTGGTTGAACATGTTTAGCATCGTGTCCAATAAGAATGAGAGGTGTCTTTCAGCTTCACCCTTTGTTATTTCAACACCATCCATGGAGTATATATGTTCCCTATTTGCAGAACTGCACACTAGGCTCCATTTAATTTCACCTGCTTTTGTTTTATCCATTTAAATATTTTATCCAACTCATTCTATAATTTTTGAGCTGTGTATCCCAATTCCAGTACCCCTTCGAGTTTGCCATGATCTACAAATGTTACCACTTTGTATTGAGTTCCTGATTCCAGGTCATTCATGTAAATTAAAAAGTGGTCCCAACACTGAGCGGAGGCTACCAATCCAACTCCTCTATCAATACTTGTTATTTTCTACCCTTGAACTAGTTTCTTAACGATTCCCAAGGTTTACCCTGAATCCCCATAAAATGCCTTTTGTGAGTCTAGGTACAACACTTCGTCGGACTTTCCAGTGTACAGGATAAATATCTATCGCTGGGGATTTATTGGTTTTGAACCATCTGAGCCTGTAGGGCTTTAATCTCATTTATATTGCAGTCATTAATTTTGTCTAAGTTACCTGTGTTCATGAATAGTATGTTGCTCATATCTTGTGTTGTAAATACTTGGGGGAACTAATCATTACGTATCTTGTGCTGATTCTCTACTTCAAGCCGCTTGCATCTTTTGTGGTATTCAGCTCTTTTACAGTTGTGGTACTGAACCTTTTTTTTTTAAACTGTTACGTTTAGCTTCTGTTGCTATATTTTTTCTAGGTTTTTCTTTGCCCCCTGATCACCCTTTTAACAAGTTTCTGCATTTTCTTATGTACATCTTAGTACATTCCTTCCCCTTTCTCCCTGAAGGATTTGCAGAGGTAATTTTTCCTCTTTGATTTTCTGGAATATGTTAATCTATTTAGGGTCAAATTTGTAAATAACAACATAAGAAATAGGAGCAGGAATAGGCCATACAGCCCCTCAAGCCTGCTCCGCCATTTAATACGATCATGGCTGATCTGATCATGGACTCAGGTCTACTTCCCTGCCCGCTCGCCATAACCCCTTATTCCCTTATCGTTTAAGAAACTGTCTATTTCTGTCTTAAATTTATTCAGTGTCCCAGCTTCCACAGTTCTCTGAGGCAGCGAATTCCACAGATCCACAACCCTCCGAGAAGAAATTTCTCCTCATCTCAGTTTTAAATGGGCGGCCCCTTATTCTAAGATTATGCCCTCTAGTTCTAGTCTCCCCTATCAGTGGAAACATTTTCACTGCATCCACCTTGTCAAGCCTCCTCATAATCTTATACGTTTCGATAAGAACACCTCTCATTCTTCTGAATTCCAATGAGTAGAGGCCCAACCTACTCAACCTTTCCTCATAAGTCAACCCCTTCATCTCTGGAATCAACCTTGTGAACCTTCTCTGAACTGCCTCCAAAGCAAGTATATCCTTTTGTGTTTCATGCACAAGTACCCCCAGGTCCTGCTGTACTGCAGTACTTTGCAATCTTTCTCCATTTAAATAATAACTTGCTCTTTGATTTTTTTTCTGCCAAAGTGCATGACCTCACAGTTTCCAACATTATACTCCATCTGCCAAATTTTGCCCACTCACTTAGCCTGTCTGTGTCCTTTTGAAGATTTTTTGTATCCTCCTCACACATTGCTTTTCCTCCCATCTTTGTATCGTCAGCAAACTTGCACTACATTACACTCGGTCCCTTCCTCCAAGTCGTTAATATAGATTATAAATAGTTGGGGTCCAGCACTGATCCCTGTGGCACCCCACTGGTTGCTGATTGCCAACCCGAAAATGAACCATTTATCCCTACCCTCTGTTCGTTAGCCAATCCTCTATCCATGTTAATATATTACCCCCAACCCCGTGAACCTTTATCTTGTGCAGTAACCTTTTATGTGGCACCTTGTCAAATGCCTTCTTGAAGTCCAAATACAGCACATCCACTGGTTCCCCTTTATCCACTCTGCCCGTTACATCTTCAAAGAATTCTAGCAAATTTGTCAAACATGACTTCCCCTTCATAAATCCATGCTGACTACCTGACCTAATTTTGCTTTTCCAAATGTCCTGCTACTGCTTCTTTAATAATGGACTCCAACATCTTCCCAACTACAGACGATACGCTAACTGGTCTATAGTTTCCTGCTTTTTGTCTGCCTCCTTTTTTAAATAGGGGCGTTACATTTGCAGTTTTCCAATCTGCTGGGACCGCCCCAGAATTTGGGAATTTTGGTAAATTACAACCAATTAAAACCACTATCCCTGCCGCTTATCTCATAAGACCCTAGGATTTAAGCCATTAGGTCCAGGAGATTTATCTGCCTTTAGTGCCATTATCTTACTGAGTACCACCTCGTTAGTGATTGTGTTAAGTTCCCCCTAACCCCCCCATAGCCCCTTGACTATCCTCTGTTGGAATATTGTTATTGTCCTCTACTGTAAAGACTGATACAAAATATTTGTTCAGAGTTTCTGCCATCTCCATGATCCCCATTACTAATTCCCTGGTCTCGTCCTCTAAGGGACCAACATTTACTCTAGCCACTCTTTTCCTTTTTGTATACCTATAGAAACTCTTGCTATCTGTTTTTATATTTCCTGATGGTTTACTTTCATAGTCTATCTTCCCTTTCTTAATCATTTTTTTAGTAATTCTTTGTTGGCTTTTAAATGCTTCCCAATCTTCTGTCCTCCCATTAGTTTTCACCACATTGTATGCCCTGGTTTTTAAATTGGATACCGTCCTTTATTTCTTTAGTTAGCCACAGATGGCTGTCTTTTCTCTTACGCCCTTTCCTCCTCACTGGAATATATTTTTCTTGAGAGTTGTGAAATATCTCTTTAAATGTACACCATTGTTCATCAACCGTCCTACACATTAATCTATTTTCCCAGTCCACATTAGCCAACTCAGCCCTCATACCTTCATAGTCTCCTTTATTTAAGCTTAGTACGCTGGTTAGAGATCCAAGTTTCTCACCCTCCATCTGAATTTGAAATTCACTCATTCCAAGGGGATCTTTTACTAGGAGATTGTTTTTGTTTATTAATCCTGTCTCATTACACAGGACCAGATCTAAGATAGCCTGCCCCCTGATTGGTTCTGTTACATACTGCTCAAGGAACCTGTCCCTTATGCACTCTATGAATTCTTCCTCAAGGCTACCCTAACCAATTTGATTTGTCCAATCAATATGGAGGTTAAAATCACCCATAATAATTGCAGTTCCCTTTTTACAAGTCCTCACTATTTCCTGGTTCATGCTCCGACCAAGAGTTGCTACTGTTAGGGGCCTATAGACTACACCCACCAGTGACTTTTTCCCTTTATGTTTCCTTATCTCCACCCAAACTGTTTCAACATCCTGATCATTTGAGCCAATTTCATTTCTCACTATTGCAGTGATTACATCCTTTATCAATAGAGCTACCCCACCTCCTTTCTGTCTGTCCTTCCGGATTGTCAAATATCCTTGAATATTTAATTCCCAGTCCTGGTCACCTTGCAACCACGTCTCTCTAACGGCTATCATTAGTTTAGTAATTTTAATCTTGCATTAATGTTAATCATGTATTTATCCTGCATGCTCAGTTAGCATGATACCTTTAAAAGTGTTCTAGTAGTCATCATCTAGTATTCTGGAATAGCCTCGCAAGTGCCGTTACTTGTTACCTCACATTTTTGCAGTTAGACCCAAATCCTAGTGTTAGTTTTGACTCTAAGATCATTCTGTGGTTGCCATCTGCCAGGGGTGCTACAGCTTTCATTTCATGTACATTTTCTGGGTCATTAATGAATACAAGATGAAGATAAGCATGGCTTCCCTGAAACACTGGGCCATGAACCAGTCAGGCATTACATTTACTAATTCTGACCCTAAACCATTTGGGTTTCCCCAGATTATTTTTGGTTACTTGAAGTCACGCATTAAAATATTTTTTTTGTTCTCACATATTGTTGCTATTGCTTCGTAGAGCAAACTACCCTTCTTATGATCTAGCGATAATATATCCCGAGTGCGAGTTTGGATTTTTTCACCTTGCATGTCTTAGCAGAGTAGTTCATTTTGTAACTTACTACCTACCACGGGGTCAATTTTGGTTTTACCTCCCAGGTGTCCATGGCATAAGAAAAGTGGTAGCCCTATATGTCATGGACACCTGGACACTTCTTATCCGTGCTGTCTTTCCTGAAGATATTTATTTTTTAATATTCATTTCCATCCTCTGGATTATGTCATTTTCCAATATTATATGCTATAAATATAGATCCCAAAACTGCATTCCAGATGTGGTTGAACCATTGTTTTGTTAGTTATGCTGACTTCTTTCCTGTTGCATTCAATGCTTCTCACAATAAATCTCAATAATCCATTTGATTAATGTTTTTTAACATAGTCAACTATTTAAGGATTTATGTTTCTTCACACCTAAATCCATTTGCTCCTCTCCTACATTAAGAAACCATTTGATATATTTCCATTCTTTATTTTTGTTCACAAATGTATTACCTCATATTTTTCTTTTAGACTGCAAATGCCACTTATCTGCCCTTTACTTTAGCCTTTTTATACCCTCATGTTTGTTACTAGCAGCAGTTTGGACCATCAGAAAACTAGTATTCACATTCTAAGTCCAAAACATACATAAATATATATACACATACACACACACACACACACAAAGGGTTGGTATGTCAGCTGCAGGCTGATGAGGACCCTGATCCCAGAGGAATAGCCCATTTAAGAACCACCCCTTTAAGGATAATTGCACCTAGAGTGGGAGGGGTGTTTCCCCAAGCAGCTGAGCATAAAAGGGAGAAGTTCATGAGTAGGCCCTGAAAAGAGGCTGGGAGTTGAAAAACTGAAAGATGCACTGTGTGGTCTTGCTTTGTGCTAAATGCATTAAAAGGTGTTTGGAACTTGGCTTGTTCAAGGAACACTGCTTGTAAGGAAAAGATGTCAGAAATGGGATCCGTGTTTCTAAAAGAGATCAACTCAATGGAGGAAATGGTGCGGACCACGCAGGCTTTGCAAGAGGCCCGCAGGGCTGCTCAGGAGGCCCACCGGGCCACACGAGAGGACCATTGAGATCCCTGAGGCCCAGTAGGAGATCACCCAACTACTAGTGAACAAGGTCACCCAAAGACAGGGAGAGATCACTGAATTGAGGCAGCAGTGAGGCCAGATGGAGGGCCAGGAATCCCCCATCCAACCTAGTCGAATGCTGCAGAAAATGACTAAAGTGGGCAACGTGGAGGCATACCTTTTGGCCTTTGAAAGATGTGCTGAGCGGGACAAGTGTCCACAAGACTAATGCATTGTGGCACTCTTCTTAGTGGGTGATGCTCAGAAGGCATTCTTTGACCTGGAGTCGCAGGTAGCAGCTAACTACCCACAGTTGAAGGCGGAGTTGCTCGCCAGGACTAGCATCAACTTAACTGTACAGACTCAGAAGTTCAACGCCTGGTCCAACCAGGAGGGCAAGGCACCTCTGTCTCAAATGTTTGACTTAATAGTTATGGCCAATAGGCGGCTGCAACCTGACAGCAACTCCCCTAAAAGAATTGTGGAATTGCTGGTAATGGACCCTATCTACGAGCCCTTCCACCCTAGATCAGACAGTTGGTGGATCAAGGGAACCCAGCCAATGTCCAAGAGTTGATCAAGCTGGCATAAAGACAATTTGCTGCAGAGGAACTGGTCAGATCACCGACGTTCACAAATCTAGGCAAACCCCCCACCCGAGTCCAAAGAATGTGCCTATATCCTAGGCTGGTAAAGCTCTTGGGGGGGGGGGGGGGCAAGGGGGCACTGAAGAGCAGCAAAGGAACTTATGGGTGTGGCCTATGTAACCACAAACCTGGGGGTAAACAGAAAACGAAGGAAAATGTATGGGTGTTACCGATGTTGAGTGGACATTGCCCAAACCAGGAGGGGCCCATGCAATGCAGCCTCGGGGAGTCCAGGAATGCCAGCAGAGATTACCAGAGTTGGGCAGTGCAGCTTGTGAGCCATGTGGAGGCTGCTCATCCCTTCCTAGGAACAATAAAAGTTAATGGAAAGGAGGTGGTGGCACTTACTGACTCAGGGAGTGCAGTTATCCTCGTTTCCTCAGCTCTAGTATGGCATTCAGATCTAGACTATGTGAATGAAATGGAAATAAAATGCATAAGCGGAAACATATTTTATTACCCCCACCAGCTGGGTCAAGGTGGAAGTGAAGGGAGATGCTTGGGAAGTAAAGGATGGGATGTACCCAAACTTCCTTAGCCTGTAATCAACGGAACGCTTTAATCTGCACGTCTGCTGGTCACGCGAAGCCCGGGACCGTCTTTTTCAATGTTAAGTTTCGCGCATACATGGAACTGAATGGGGCACGCACCCAAAAAGAATTAGGGGATCATCGCCTGTAGTACGGGGAGGGATTTCCCAGGGTTTAACAACATGTATTCATTTGGCGCATCTATCATAGTAAAACGTCTCAAGGTGCTACACAGGAGCAAAATTTGACACCAAGCCACATAAGGAGATATTATAAGAGAAGGCCAAGAGGAGATTTGATAGAGGTGTTTAAAATCATGAAGGGGTTAGATAGAGTAAATAAAGAGAAATTGTTCCCAATGACCAAAGGGTCGATAACCAGAGGGCACAGATTTAAGATGATTGGCAAAAGAACTAGAGACGGTATGAGGAAAAACATTTTTACGCAACGAGCGGTTAGGATTTGGAATGCACTGCCTAATAGGGTGGTGGTACAGATTCAATAGTGGCCTTCAAAAAGGGAATTGGATAAATACATCAAGGAGGGGGAAATAGCAGGGGAGTGGAAGTAACTGGATTTCTCTTCGAAAGAGCCAAAGACTGTCCTCATGTGCTGTACTATTCTGTGATTAGGTCAGATGAATAACATCTTGGTCTTAAAGGAGGAAAGAGAGATAGAGAGGAGCAGAGATTTAGGGAGGCAATTCCAAAGCTTGGAGCCTTGACAGCTGAAGGCAAGACCACAAATGGCGGAGCGATTAAGATTTGAGGCTCTTGCTCCCTGTGGGGACGAGGGCAGGGACTTCATGGAGGATATGCAAACTGACCACAGCACCATGGTACAGGGGGCCATTCAAGTGGGGGGAGTAAAAAGAAACGTAGTGGTAGGGGACAGTATCATTAGGGGGATAGATAAGATTCTCTGCAGCCGAGAGCGTGAGTCCCGAAGGTGGTGTTGCCTGCCTGATGCCAGGGTTAAGGACATCTCCTCAGGGCTGGAGGAACTTGGAGTAGGAGGGAAAAGATTCAGTTGTTGTTGTCCACGTGGGTACCAACAACATAGATAGGACAAAAGCAGAACCACAAAAGGTAATAATCTCTGAATTACTACCTGAGCCACGAGCAAATTTGCACAGGGTAAATAAAATCAAAGAGTTAAACAGGCAGCTCAAAGACGGGTCTGAGAGAAATGGGTTTTGGTTCATAGAAACATAGAAACATAGAAAATAGGTGCAGGAGCAGGCCATTCTGCCCTTCTAGCCTGCACCGCCATTCAATGAGTTCATGGCTGAACATGAAACTTCAGTACCCACTTCCTGCTTTCACGCCATACCCCTTGATCCCCCGAGTAGTAAGGACTTCATCTAACTCCCTTTTGAATATATTTAGTGAATTGGCCTCAACTACTTCCTGTGGTAGAGAATTCCACAGGTTCACCACTCTCTGGGTGAAGAAGTTTCTCCTTATCTCGGTCCTAAATGGCTTACCCCTTATCCTTAGACTGTGACCCCTGGTTCTGGACTTCCCCAACATTGGGAACATTCTTCCTGCATCCAACCTGTCCAAACCCGTCAGAATTTTAAACGTTTCTATGAGGTCCCCTCTCACTCTTCTGAACTCCAGTGAATACAAGCCCAGTTGATCCAGTCTTTCTTGATAGGTCAGTCCCACCATCCCGGGAATCAGTCTGGTGAATCTTCGCTGCACTCCCTCAATAGCAAGAATGTCCTTCCTCAAGTTAGGAGACCAAAACTGTACACAATACTCCAGGTGTGGCCTCACCAAGGCCCTGTACAACTGTAGCAACACCTCCCTGCCCCTGTACTCAAATCCCCTCGCTATGAAGGCCAACATGCCATTTGCTTTCTTAACCGCCTGCTGTACCTGCATGCCAACCTTCAATGACTGATGTACCATGACACCCAGGTCTCGTTGCACCTTCCCTTTTCCTAATCTGTCACCATTCAGATAATAGTCTGTCTCTCTGTTTTTACCACCAAAGTGGATAACCTCACATTTATCCACATTATACTTCATCTGCCACGCATTTGCCCACTCACCTAACCTATCCAAGTCACTCTGTAGCCTCATAGCATCCTCCTCGCAGCTCACACTGCCACCCAACTTAGTGTCATCCGCAAATTTGGAGATACTGCATTTAATCCCCTCGTCTAAATCATTAATGTACAATGTAAACAGCTGGGGCCCCAGCACAGAACCCTGCGGTACCCCACTAGTCACTGCCTGCCATTCCGAAAAGTACCCATTTACTCCTACTCTTTGCTTCCTGTCTGACAACCAGTTCTCAATCCACGTCAGCACACTACCCCCAATCCCATGTGCTTTAACTTTGCACATTAATCTCCTGTGTGGGACCTTGTCGAAAGCCTTCTGAAAGTCCAAATATACCACATCAACTGGTACTCCTTTGTCCACTTTATTGGAAACATCCTCAAAAAATTCCAGAAGATTTGTCAAGCATGATCTCCCTTTCACAAATCCATGCTGACTTGGACCTATCATGTCACCATTTTCCAAATGCGCTGCTATGACATCCTTAATAATTGATTCCATCATTTTACCCACTACTGAGGTCAGGCTGACCGGTCTATAATTCCCTGCTTTCTCTCTCCCTCCTTTTTTAAAAAGTGGGGTTACATTGGCTACCCTCCACTCGATAGGAACTGATCCAGAGTCAATGGAATGTTGGAAAATGACTGTCAATGCATCCGCTATTTCCAAGGCCACCTCCTTAAGTACTCTGGGATGCAGTCCATCAGGCCCTGGGGATTTATCGGCCTTCAATCCCATCAATTTCCCCAACACAATTTCCCGACTAATAAAGATTTCCCTCAGTTCCTCCTCCTTAATAGACCCTCTGACCACTTTTATATCCGGAAGGTTGTTTGTGTCCTCCTTGGTGAATACTGAACCAAAGTACTTGTTCAATTGGTCTGCCATTTCTTTGTTCCCCGTTATGACTTCCCCTGATTCTGACTGCAGGGGACCTACGTTTGTCTTTACTAACCTTTTTCTCTTTACATACCTATAGAAACTTTTGCAATCCGCCTTAATGTTCCCTGCAAGCTTCTTCTCGTACTCCATTTTCCCTGCCCTAATCAAACCCTTTGTCCTCCTCTGCCGAGTTCTAAATTTCTCCCAGTCCCCAGGTTCGCTGCTATTTCTGGCCAATTTGTATGCCATTTCCTTGGCTTTAATACTATCCCTGATTTCCCTAGATAGCCACGGTTGAGCCACCTTCCCTTTTTTATTTTTACGCCAGACAGGAATGTACAATTGTTGTAATTCATCCATGCGGTCTCTAAATGTCTGCCATTGCCCCTTAAGTATCATTAGCCAATCTATCTTAGCCAATTCATGCCTCATACCTTCAAAGTTACCCTTCTTTAAGTTCTGGACCATGGTCTCTGAATTAACTGTTTCATTCTCCATCCTAATGCAGAATTCCACCATATTACGGTCACTCTTCCCCAAGGGGCCTCGCACAATGAGATTGCTAATTAATCCTCTCTCATTACACAACACCCAGTCTAAGATGGCCTCCCCCCTAGTTGGTTCCTCGACATATTGGTCTAGAAAACCATCCCTTATGCACTCCAGGAAATCCTCCTCCACCGTATTGCTTCCATTTTGGCTAGCCCAATCTATGTGCATATTAAAGTCACCCATTATAACTGCTGCACCTTTATTGCATGCACTCCTAATTTCCTGTTTGATGCCTTCCCCAACATCACTACTACTGTTTGGAGGTCTGTACACAACTCCCACTAACGATTTTTGCCCTTTAGTGTTCTGCAGCTCTACCCCTATAGATTCCACATCATCCAAGCTAATGTCTTTCCTAACTATTGCATTAATCTCCTCTTTAACCAGCAATGCTACCCCACCTCCTTTTCCTTTTATTCTATCCTTCCTGAATGTTGAATACCCCTGGATGTTGAGTTCCCAGCCCTGATCATCCTGGAGCCACGTCTCCGTAATCCCAATCACATCATATTTGTTAACATCTATTTGCACAGTTAATTCATCCACCTTATTGCGGATACTCCTTGCATTAAGACACAAAGCCTTCAGGCTTGCTTTTTTAACACCCTTTGTCCTTCTAGAATTTTGCTGTACAATGGCCCTTTTTGTTCTTTGCCTTGGGTTTCTCTGCCCTCCACTTTTCCTCATCTCCTTTCTGTCTTTTGCTTTTGCCTCATTTTTGTCTCCCTCTGTCTCCCTGCATAGGTTCCCATCCCCCTGCAATATTAGTTTAACTCCTCCCCAACAGCACTAGCAAACACTCCCCCAAGGACATTGGTTCCGGACCTGCCCAGGTTCGTGGGACACTGGCAGCAGTACTGGGGTACAAGGGAGCTGTTCCATTGAGACGGCCTCCATTTAGACCGTGCTGGTACCAGGGTCCTGACGAATCAAATAACTTGGGCTGTAGAGAGGGCTTTAAACTAATTAGTGGGGGAGAGGGGTCAGGTGAGCGGAAATTTAAATAGTCAAAGAATAAGGAGAAGGCAATAGAACAGAGTAGCACTGGAGGAAATAAAAACCAGAGACTATTCGGAAGGACCGACAGAAAGGAAAAGGAGGTGGGATAACTTTGCTAATAAAGGATGAGATTAGTGCATTAGTGAGAAACGATTTGGCTCAGAAGATCAAGATGTTGAATCAGTTTGGGTGGAGATATGGAATAATAAGGGGAAAAAGTCACTTATGGGCATAATCTATAGGCCCCGTAACAGTCGCTACACTGTTGGATGGAGTATAAATCAAGAAATAATGGAGGCTTGTTTAAAAAAAGAACGGCAATAATAATGGGCGATTTTAACCTTCGTATTGATTGGACAAAGCAAATTGGCCAGGGTAGCTTGAGGAAGAGTTCATAGAATGCATCCGGGATCGTTTCTTTGAACAGTACATTGCGGAAATCAACCATGGAGCAGGCGATCTTAGATCTGGTACTGTGTAATGAGACAGGATTAATAAAGGATCCTCCAGGAATGAGTGACCATAGCATGGTTGAATTTCAATTTCAATTGGAGGGTGAGAAATTTGGATCTCAAACCAGTGTACTAAGCTTAAATAAAGGATACTACAAAAGTATGAAGGCAGAGTTGGCTAAAGTGGACAAAGAAAATAGATTAAAAAGTGTGGGACAGTTGATGAGCAGTGGCAAAGGAGATATAACATAACTAGAGTGGTTAAAGTAAATGTTGGTCCCTTAGAGGATGATACTGGGGAATTAATAATGGGGAACAGGGAAATGGCAGAGACTTTGAACAAATATTTTGTATTGGTCTTCACGGTAGAAGACACTAAAAGCATCCCAATCGTGGATAATCAAGGGAGGAACTAAAAACAATCACTAAAGAAGTAGTACTCAGTAAAATAATGGGACTAAAGGTAGACAAATCCCCTGGACCTGATGGCTTGCATTCTAGGGTCTTAAAAGTGGCTGCAGAGATAGTGGATGCATTGGTTGTAATCTACCAAAATTCTGGGGAGGTCCCAGCGGATTGGAAAACTGCAAATGTAACACCCCTATTTAAAAAAGGAGGCAGACAAAAACCAGGACACTACAGACCAATTAGCCTAACATCTGTTGTTGGTAAGGAATTTAGGAAGGACAGGCAAAAAGGAAGAGGGGTTGGTGTGGCGTTGTTAGTAAAGGATGAATTCAGTGCAATAGTGAGAAAGGATATTGGCTCAGAAAATCAAGATGTAGACAGTCTGGGTGGAGCTAAGGAGCACCAAGGGGCAGAAAACATTGGTGGGAGTTGTCTATAGGCCTCCAAACAGTAGTGGTAGTGTGGGGGACTGCATCAAACAGGAAATTAGAGATACATGTAGCAAGGGTACTACAGTAATCGCAGGTGACTTTAATCTACATATAGACTGGCCAAACCAAATTAGTAATAATACTGTGGCAGATGAATTCCTGGAGTGTGAACGAGATGGCTTTTTAGACCAGTATGTTAAGGAGCCTACTAGGTTATTACTACTACTACAATATCCTAGATTGGGTATTGTGTAATGAGAAGGGGTTAATTAATAGTCTTGTTGTGCGGGGTCCTTTAGGGAAGAGTGACCATAACATGATTGAATTTCTTATTAAGATGGAAAGTGAAGTAGTCCAATCCGAAACTAGGGTCCTAAATCTAAACAAAGGAAACTACGAAGCTATGAGGAATGAATTGGCTACGATAGATTGGGACTATGCATTAAAAGGCAAGACGGTGGACAGGCAATGGCTAATATTTAAGGAACAAATGCATGAATTGCAACAGTTATACATTCCTTTCTGGCGTAAAAACACAAAAGGAAAAGTGGCCCAACCATGGCGAACAAAAGAAATTAAGGATAGTATTAGATCCAAAGAGGAGTTATAGAAATTTGCCAGAAAAACTAGCAAGCCTGAGGATTGGGAGCAGTTTAGAATTCAGCAAAAAAGGACCAAGAGATTGATTAAGAGGGAAAAAATAGAGTATGAGAGTAAACTTGCAAGGAACATAAAAATCGACTGCAAAAGTTTCTACAAGTACATAAAAAGAAAAAGATCAGTGAAGACAAATGTAGGTCCTTTACAGACAGAAACAGGAGAATGTGTAATATGGAACAAGGAAATGGCAGAACAATTAAATACTTTGGTTCTGTCTTCATGGAAGAGGACACAAATAACATCCCAGAAATGCTAGGGAACCCAGGGTCTAGTGAGCAAGAAGAAGTAAAGGAAATGATAATAAGTAAGAAAATAGTACTGGAGAAACTAATGGGACTGACGGCAGATAAATCCCCAAGGCCTGATGATCTGCATCCCAGATTACTAAAAGAGGTAGCCATGGAAATAGTAGCTGTATTGGTTGTCATCTTCCAAAATTCTATAGACTATGGAACAGTTCCTGCAGATTGGAGGGTGGCAAATGTAACCCCACTATTTAAAAAAGGGAGAGAACACGGGGATCTATAGAGCGGTTAGCCTGATATCAGTAGTAGGGAAAATACTGAAGTCTATTATAAAAGGATGTGATAACGGCACACTTAGATAATATCAACGGGATTAAACAAAGTTAACATGGATTTATGAAAGGAAAATCATGTTTGACAAACCTACTGGAGTTTTTTGAGGATGTAGCTGATAGAATAGATAAGGGAGAACCAGTGGATGTAGTGTATTTGGATTGTTAGAAGACCTTTGATAAAGTCCCACATAAGAAGCTAGTATGCAAAATTAAAGCACATAAGATTGGGGGTAATGTATTGGCATGGATTGAAAATTGGTTAACTGACAGGAAACAGAGTAGTAGGAATAAACAAGTCTTTTTCAGAGTGGCGAGCAGTGACTAGTGGGGTACCACAGGGATCAGCGCTTGGGTCCCAGCTATTCACATATTTTATATATAAATAATTTGGATGAGGAAACCAAATGTAATATTTCCAAGTTTGCTGACGACATAAAACTAGGTGGGATTGGGAGTTGTGAGGACGATGCAAAGATGCTGCAAAGCAATTTAGATAGGTTGAATGAGTGGGCAAACACATGACAGATGCAGTATAACGTGGATAAATGTGAAGTTATCCAGTTTGGTAGGAAAAACAGAAGGACAAAGTATTATTTAAATGGTGATGGCTTGGGAGGTGTCGATGTACAGAGGGACCTGGGTGTCCTTGTACACCAGTCATTGAAAGCAAATATGCCAGTGCAGCAAGCAGTTAGGAAGGCAAGTGGCATGTTCGCCTTCATTGCAAGAGGATTTGAGTACAGGAACAAGGATGTCTTATTACAGTTATACAGGGCCTTGGTGAGACCGCACCTGGAGTATTGTGTGCAGTTTTGGTCTCCCTTACCCAAGAAAGGATATACTTGCTGTTATGTATGGAGAAAGAGTCAGACTGAACACTATGAGCTCAAAGTAAAGTGTGACCTTACTTTTATTGCAGGTCTCCAGAGTGCCTCTCCAACCTGTGAGGCCTCCTGAAATACCTGTGCTCCCAAGGGATTATGGGATCCCTTGGGAATCCAGGGGATGAACCCTCTGGCGGCTGTACAGAGTATATACAAGTTTACATATAACACACACACTCTCTCTCTCTCCCTACCTCCCCCCCCCCCCCCCACCCAAAGTATTTACAAGGTGAGTCGATCTTAGGCCCTTCTTGCCCTGGTTGATCGTCTTGGTGTGAAAGCTGGTATTGGTGAATCAACTGTTGGTCCCTCACTGGGGTGCTGTGCAGCTGGCCTTGATGGACTGCCTGGTGTGGCGGGTCCTGCTGGGCTGCTGTGGATGATGGGTTCTGCTTCATGGCCAACCGCAGTGCCAATTGCCACTGGTGTGTATGTTGGGGGGTCAAAGCAGGTAGGCTCCAAAGTGGGTTGCTCAGGATAGTCCGTGAATTTGAGTTTGATTTGGTCCAAATGTTTCCGGTGAATGAGTCCATTTTAAAGTTTGACCCAAAACACCCTGCTCCCCTCTTTGGC
Organism: Pristiophorus japonicus; assembly: GCF_044704955.1. Taxonomy (NCBI): domain Eukaryota; kingdom Metazoa; phylum Chordata; class Chondrichthyes; family Pristiophoridae; genus Pristiophorus; species Pristiophorus japonicus. The sequence goes on along the minus strand of NW_027251253.1, from coordinate 34,272 downwards.
CACAACAGAGCCGGGAAGCCACTTGGGACCTTGTCCATAATTCAATACAAATACAGGATCATTGATTTCAATTTCGCGTGACATACTTGCGCTATCATGGTATGTACTTTGTTGAAGCCGCTTGCTCTCTACCTGTTCATGTAGATCCGGGTGAACTAATGAGAGCCTTGTCTTAAGTGCTCTTTTCATGAGCAGTTCAGCAGGTGGGATCCCAGTGAGTGAGTGGGGTCTCGTGCGGTTGCTGAGCAGGTCTCGGGATAGGCAAGTCTGTAGTGAACCTTCCGTTACCCTCTTCAAGGCCTGCTTGATGGTTTGCACTGCTCTCTCTGCCTGACCATTGGACGCTGGTTTAAACAGGACAGATGTGACATGTTTGATCCCGTTGCGGGTCATGAATTCTTTGAACTCAACACTGGTAAAACATGGCCCGTTGTCGCTCACCAAGACATCGGGTAGGCCGTGAGTGGCAAACATGGCCCGCAGGCTTTCAGTAGTGGCAGCGGACGTGCTAGCCAACATAATATCCTATTCAATCCATTCAGAGTATGCATTTACAACCACAAGGAACATTTTACCCAAGAACGGGCTTGCATAGTCGACATGGCCCTCCAACCCGTGGTCTAGGGTACAAGACCATAAACTTAGCGGCGCCTCCCTGGGTGCATTGCTTAATTGCGCGCATGTATTACATCTGTACATGTAGGACTCTTAAATCCGCATCAATACCGGGCCACCACACGTAGGATCTGGCTATCACTTTCATCATTACAATGCCTGGGTGGGTACTGTGGAGGTCACTGATGAAGGTGTCTCTGCCCTGCTTGGGAACCACTACTTGATTGCCCCACAGAAGACAGTCTGCCTGTAGACATTTCATTTTGCGCCGCTGGAACGGCTTTATCTCTTCCTGCATTTCCACTGGGACATTGGACCAGCTCCCATGAAGCACACAGTTTTTGACTAGGGACAAAAAGGGGTCCTGGCTCGTCCAAGTTTTGATCTGCCGGGCAGTGACGGGGTGATTGGTCACTCTCAAATATGCTTTCATAACCATGACTAAATCTGCGGTGCCCACCCCCGTGGTGTGCAATGGCAGCCTACTGAGAGCCTCGGTGCAGTTTTCTGTGCCTGGCCTGTGGCAGATGGCGTAGTTGTATGCGGACGTAAGCGCCCATCTCTGGATTCGGGCCAATGCATTAGTATTTATCTTGGAAAACAGGGATATGAGTGGCTTGTCAATTTCCAATTCGAATTTTAGTCCAAAACAGATATTGATGCACTTTCTTTACCCCATAAACACACACTAATGCTTTTTTTTCAATCATGCTGTCGGCTCTCTCAGCCTTAGACAGACTCCTGGATGCATAAGCAACTGGTTGCAATTTCCCAAAATCATCAGCTTATTGCAATACACACCCGACGCCATATGACGACGCATCACATGCTAGTACCAAACACTTACATGGATCATACAACACAAGCAATTTGTTTGAGCATAACAATTTTCTAGCTTTTACAAAGGCATTTTCTTGGCTTTTGCCCCATGCCCATTCGTTCCCTTTACGCATTAAGACATGCAGTGGTTCTAACAGTGTGCTGAGACCCGGTAAGAAGTTACCAAAGTAGTTCGGGAGTCCTAGAAATGACCGCAGCTCCGTCACGTTCTGTGGCCTCAGTGTGTTCTCGATTGCTTCAGTCTTCGAATCGGAGGGCCTGATGCCGTCCACCGCAATCCTCTCCCCAGGAACTCCACTTCAGGCGCCAGGAAAATGCACCGAGCGTTTTAACCAGGGCCCCATGCGGTTGAGTCAACCGAGAACCTCCTCCAGGTTCTGCAGATGCTCGACTGTGTCCTGACCTGTAACCAAGATGTCATCCTGGAAGACCATGGTGCGCGGGACCGACTTCAGTAAGCTTTCCATGTTTCTCTGGAATATCGCTGATCAAATTCCAAACAGGCATCTGTTATAAACAAAAAGACCCTTGTGTGTGTTGATGCAGGTGAGGCGCTTCGATGATTCCTCCAGTTCCTACGACATGTAGGATGAAGTTAAATCCAGCTTCGTGAATGTCTTTCCTCCTGCCAGCGTTGCAAAGAGGTCGTCGGCCTTTAGTAGTGGGTATTGGTCCTGCAGGGAGAAACGATTGATGGTTACTCTGACGGTGCTGTCTCCCTTGAGGACTGGTACAATAAGACTGGCCGACTCGTTGAACTTGATCGGGGAAATTATGCCCTCTCTTTGCAGCCAGTCTAACTCGGTCTCTACCCTTTCATCATGTACGGTGCTGCTCTTGCCTTGTGATGGATGGGTCATGCCCCCGGAATTAGGTGGATCTGCATTTTGCTCCTTGGAATTTCCCGATGCCTGGTTCGAACAGCGAAGGGAACTTGTTTAAGACCTGGGCACACGAAGTGTCGTCAGCGGGCGATAGTGCTCGGACGTCGGCCCAGTTCCAGCGTATCTTTCTCAGCCAGCTCCTACCATTGTCCGGTACCACCCAGAGTGGTGGCTTGTGTACGGCTCCATCATAGGAGACCTTTACAGTAGTACTGCCGATTATGGGAATCAGTTCCTTTGTGTAAGTTCTTAGTTGCATGTGAATTGGAGTTAAGACTGGCCTTGAGGCCTTGCTGCACCACAATTTTTCAAAAGTCTTTTTGCGCATGTTGGACTGGCTCACACCTGTGTCCAGCTCCATTGGCACCTGGGGTCCATTTAGTTCAACATTCAGCATTATCGGGGGACACTTTGCAATGAATGTATGCACCCCATGTACCTCTGCCTCCTCGGTCTGAGGCTCTGGTTCATCGTGATCCGCCGTGGATCTGTCCTCCTCTGCAAAGTGGTGGTTTGCAGGATTAACAGGATTTGCAGCTCACCTGCACATACGTTGGAGCTGTTCCATTGTTCCACAGCCCTTGCAAACGTATCCTTTGAAGCGGCATGAATGGAAATGATGATCACTCCCGCAGCACCAAAAGGCGTTAATGGCCTTGCATTCATCACCCTTGATGGTGGACTCTTGAGACATCTGCGGACGTGCAGCTGCAGGCATGTGTGACCTGCCCTGTACGTTGCAATTCGAAAACATCACTACTTTGTTCACAGTACTTGTAGCAGCACTTGTGTGCTGAGAGATTTGCTTGGTATTGTCACTGGTGGCAATGAATGCCTGGGATATCGCTATGGCCTTACTCAAGATTGGGGTGTCTACAGATCAAACGTTTGCGAAGTATGGTTTCGTGGCCAATGCCAAGTACGAAAAAGTCTCTGAGCATGTGCTCCAAATGTTCTTCAAATTCGCAATGTCCTACAAGGCATCTTAGCTCGGCGACATAACTCGCCACTTCCTGGCCTTCAGACCTTTTGTAGGTGTAGAACCGGTACCTCGCCATCAGAACGCTTTCCTTCGGGTTCAAATGCTCCCGGACCAGTGTGCACAAATAATCGTACGATTTCTCCGTGGGTTTCACTGGAGTAAGCAGATTTTTAATGAAGCCATACGTTGGTGCCCCACAGACGGTGTGGAGAATCGCCCTTCGTTTGGCAGCGTTCTCTTCCCCATCTAGCTTGTTGGCTACAAAGTATTGGTCGAGTCGCTCCACAATGGTTTCCTAATCATCTCCCTCTGAGAATTTCTCCAGGATGCCCACTGTTCTCTGCATCTTTGGGTTCGCTATCTGTATCTCGTCACCAGTTGTTATGTATGGAGAAAGAGTCAGACTGAACACTGCGAGCTCAAAGTAAAGTGTGACCGTTGTCTTTTATTGCAGTTCTCCAGAGTGCCTCTCCAACCTGTGAGGCCTCCTTAAGTACCTGTGTTCCCAAGGGATTAAGGGGATGAGTCCTCTGGTGGCGGTGCAGAGTATATACAAGTTTACATATATAACACTTGCCATAGAAGGAGTACAGCGATTCCTGGGATGGCAGGACTGACGTATGAGAGATTGGGTCGACTAGACCTGTATTCACTAGAATTTAGAAGAATGAGAGGGGATCTCATTGAAACGTATAAAATTCTGACTGGGTTGAATAAACTGGATGTGGGGAGAATGTTTCCCCTGGCTGGGAAGTCTAGAACAAGGGGTCACAGTCTCAGGATACGGGTTAGGAAATTTAGGACCGATAATGAGAAATGTTTTCACTCAGAGGGTGGTGAACCTGTGGAATTCTCTACCACAGAAGGATGTGGAGGCCAAGTCACTGAATATATTCAAGAGGGAGATATAGATTTCTAGAAACAAAAGGCATCTAGGGATATGGGAAAAAAGCGGAAATATGGTGTTGCGATAGAGGATCAGCCATGATCACATTGAATGGCGGTGCATACTCGAAGGGCCGAATGGCCTACTACTGCTTCTATTTTCTATGTTTAGTAGCAGAACATTTGGAAAAGCATAATTCAGTCAAGCAGAGTCAGCATGGTTTTATGAAAGAGAAATCATGTTTGACAAATTTGCTGGAGTTCTTTGAGGATGTAACGAGCATGATGGATAAGGGGGAACCAGTGGATGTGATGTATTTGGATTTCCCGAAGGCATTCAATAAGTTCCACATAAAAGGTTACTGCACAAGATAAAAGTTCACGGGTTGGAGGTAATATATTAGCATGGATAGAGGATTGGCTAACTAACAGAAAACAGATTTAGGATAAATGGGTCATTTTCTGGTTAGCAAACAGTAACTAGTGGGGGGCCGCAGGGATCAGTGCTGTGGCCTCAACTATTTACAATTTATACTAATGACTTGGGTGAAGGGACTGAGTGTAATGTAGCCAAGTTTGCTGCTGATATAAAGATGGATGGGAAAGCAAATTGCAAGGAGGACACAAAAAATCTGCAAAGGGATATAGACAGGCTAAGTGAGCGGGAAAAAATTTGGCAGATGGAGTATAATGTGGGAAAATGTGAGATTATCCATTTTGGCAGAAAAAAAATAGAAAAGTAAATTATTTAAGTGGAGAAAAATTGCAAAGTTCTGCAGTACAGAGGGACCTGAAACACACAGTTAGTATGCAGGTACAGCAAGTAATCAGGAAGGCAAATGGAATGTTGGCCTTTATTGCAAGGGAGATGGAGTATAAAAGCAGAAGTCCTGCTACAACTGTACAAGGTATTGGTGAGGCCACACCTGGAGTACTTGGTTAAGGAAGGATATACTTGAATTGGAGGCAATTCAGAGAAGGTTCACTAGGTTGATTCCGGAGATGAGGTGGTTGACTTACGAAGATAAGTTGAATAGGTTGGGCCTATACTCATTGGAGTTCAGAAGAATGAGAGGTGATCTTATCAAAAATATCAGATGAGGGGGCTCGACAAGGTGGATGCAGAGAGGATATTTCCACTCATAGGTGAAACTAAAACTAGGGGGCATAGAATCAGAATAAGGGGCCGCCCATTTAAAACTGAGATGAGGAGGAAATTCTTCTCTGAGGGTTATAAATCTGTGGAATTCTCTGTCCCAAAGAACTGTGGAGGTTGGGTCATTGAATATATTTAAGGCGGAGATTGACAGATTTTTGAGCAATAAGGGGATAAAGGGTTATGTTGAGCGGGCAGAGAAGTGGAGCTGAGTCCATGATCAGATCAGCCATGATCTTATTAAATGGCGAAGCAGGCTCAAGGGGCCAAATGGTTTACTTCTGCTCCTATTTCTTATGTTCTCATGAAGGAGCTTAGAGATAGGGAGGCCATGGAGGGATTTGAAAACCAGGAGGAGAATTTTTAAAATTGAGGTGTTGCTTAACCGGGAGCCGACGTAGGTCAGCGAGCACAAGGGTGATGGGTGAGCGGGACTTGGTGTGAGTTAGGACACGAGCAGCAGAGTTTTGGAGGACCTCATGTTTACAAAGAGTAGAACGTGGGAAGCCAGGAATGCATTGGAATAGTCAAGTCTAGTGGTAACAAAGGCATGGATGAAAGTTTCAGCAGCCATAATCCTGATCCAACAGAGGGCAGGTTGAAAACCTCTCCCAGGTGTTTCGCTTTTTCAGATCTCATGTTGTATCAGGGATCCGGGAAGCTCAAAAAATCAAAGGGAACAGAGGAAAGACAAAGCAAGGGGAAAGTGCCTAGAATTTTACTAAGGCACCAAGACCCTATTCCCTCTGCTTCTCCAGCCACAGAGGGGGTTCCGGGCCTGATACAAGAGGATGGAGAGAGGAGCTCCTCCGGCCAATTGCCAGGGGAGGACGGGATAAATTTTGAGGGACTGGATATGTGTACTTTCCACTTTCAACTGGAGCAGATAAATGATCCAGTCCTACAAAATCAAAGCAAGAAGTAATGGTGATAAATGAGCACCACGTTGAGGGTAAAACAAAAAAGGTTCTGGCCCACTACCTTTTTTTATACCGAATGATTCCGGCAGCGAGAGGAAGTGGAGTAATTGCTGGTGTCACAGACACATAGGTGGGCAGTCTTTGACTTGTGCCACAAGCACCTATTTGGAAGTCAACTGGGAACAGAGAAGATTCTGGAGCAGTTGTTGAGGTGATTCTTCTGGCCAGGGCGATATGAAGAAGTTTGCTGGTTCTGTACCTCCTGTCCAACGTGTCAGTTTTTTGGAACCAGGCCTCACTGTCGCACTCCATTAGTCCATTTCCCAATAATTGAGCTGCTCTTCAATTGGATCACAATGGACCTAGTGGGACCACTGGAGAGGTCAGCACCAGAGGACACCGATATATTTTAGTAGTCGTTCACTATGCCACATGATAACCAGAGGCTATTCCCCTCAGGAACACAACCTCAAACTACAGCAGGCGAATTAGTAAAGATGTTCTCCAGAGTAGTGATCTCAAAGGAGATCTTAATGGACCAAGATACTTGCTTTGTGTGAAAACTGATGAAAGACCTTTGTACCCTGCTCCAAGAGTCTAAGGATCTCCGTGTACCATCCTCAAACCGATGACTTTGTGGAGAGGTTCAAATAGAACCCTTGAGTAGAGTAAAAAAAAGGATGTGAGAAACAGGGATATCCTACTGTTCGATTTCATGTTTCCAGTTAAAGAGGTGCTCCAGTCTTCGACAGGGTTTTCCCCATTTGAGCTGCAGTATGGGCAACAGCCTTGCAGAATCCTTGATATGAAAGAGGAATGGGAGAAACAAAACCGTTCAAATATTTTTGAACATATAGTGAAGATGATGGAGTAGCTCAGTGGTATCACTCTTGCCTCTGAGTCAGTGGGTTCTGGGTTCAAATCCCACTCCAGGGACTTGAGCACATAACCTAGGCTGACACTTCAGTGGAGTACTGAGGGAGTGCCGCACTCACTGTCAGTGGTCAGAAGTTCTGGATGAGAAGTTAAACCGAGTCTGCCCTCTCAGGTGAAAATAAAAGATCCCACGGCACTATTCAAGGAAGAGCAGGGAGTTCTCCCAGGTGTCCTGGCCAATCTTCAACCAATATCATTTAAAAAGAAAAGCAGATTAGCTGGTTATCACATTGCTGTTTGTGGGATCTTACTGTGCACCTGGTTGAGGAATGTTCCACTCAGAATTCTTTGGCAGCCACCAGAAAAAGGCAATTAAAAAAAAAATTGAAAAAATGTTGCTGGGGAGCCAGAAAAAGTAAGAGTGCTCCAGTGACTTCACAGGGCACACGATGGGCTCCTCACCGATTGCCACTTCACTCTCACCGGGACTTACCTTAGAGTCGCTGTTGGCGAGGCAGGTGGTTAAACATTCATCTATTTAAATTGGGCAAGTTGCCTGTGGAGGCCAACATGCGCTGGCAGCTCACCCACATAACACAAATCAGGCCAAAAGTCCAATTTCAGGCCAGCCTCTGGCCTCCTGGTTTTGGGTCACACACTGATGGTTCGCTGTTGGTTATGCACTCCAACAGGCCGTAACCAATTTTCACCCCTTACTGGAAGCAATACGGTGGAGGAGGATTTCCAGGAGTGCATAAGGGATGGTTTTCTCGACCAATATGTCGAGGCACCAACTAGGGGGGGGGGCCATCTTAGACTGGGTGTTGTGTAATGAGAGAGGATTAATCAGCAATCTCGTTGTGCGAGACCCCTTGGGGAAGAGTGACCATAATATGGTGGAATTCTACATTAGGATGTTGAATGAAACAGTTAATTCAGAGACCATGGTCCAGAACTTAAAGAAGGGTAACTTTGAAGGTATGAGACGTGAATTGGCTAGGATAGATTGGCGAATGATACTTAAGGGGTTGACTGTGGATGGGCAATGGCAGACATTTAGAGACCACATGGATGAACTACAACAATTATACATCCCTGTCTGGCGTAAAAATAAAAAAGGGAAGGTGGCTCAACCGTGGCTATCAAGGGAAATCAAGGATAGTATTAAAGCCAAGGAAGTGGCATACAAATTGGCCAGAAATAGCAGCGAACCCGGGAACTAGGAGAAATTTAGAACTCAGCACAGGAGGACAAAGGGTTTGATTAGGGCAGGGAAAATAGAGTACGAGAGGAAGCTTGCAGGGAACATTAAGACGGACTGCAAAAGCTTCTATCGATATGTAAAGAGAAAAAGGTTAGTAAAGACAAACGTAGGTCCCCTGCAGTCAGAATCAGGGGAAGTCATAACGGGGAACAAAGAAATGGCAGACCAATTGAACAAGTACTTTGGCTCGGTATTCACTAAGGAGGACACAAACAACCTTCCGGATATAAAAGGGGTCAGAGGGTCTAGCAAGAAGGAGGAACTGAGGGAAATCCTTATTAGTCGGGAAATTGTGTTGGGGAAATTGATGGGATTGATGGCCGATAAATCCTAGGGCCTGATGGACTGCATCCCAGAGTACTTAAAGAGGTGGCCTTGGAAATAGCGGATGCATTGACAGTCATTTTCCAACATTCCATAGGCTCTGGATCAGTTCCTATAGAGTGGAGGGTAGCCAATGTAACCCCACTTTTAGAAAAGGAGGGAGAGAGAAAACAGGGAATTATAGACCGGTCAGCCTGACATCGGTAGTGGGTAAAATGATGGAAGCAATTATTAAGGATGTCATAGCAGCGCATTTGGAAAGAGGTGACATGATAGGTCCAAGTTGGCATGGATTTGTGAAAGGGAAATCATGCTTGACAAATCTTCTGGAATTTTTGGAGGATGTTTCCAATAGAGTGGACAAGGGAGAACCAGTTGATGTGGTGTATTTGGACTTTCAGAAGGCTTTCGACAAGGTCTCACACAAGAGATTAATGTGCAAAGTTAAAGCACATGGGATTGGGGGTAGTGTGCTGATGTGGATTGAGAACTGGTTGGCAGACAGGAAGCAAAGAGTAGGAGTAAATGAGTACTTTTCAGAATGGCAGGCAGTGACTAGTGGGGGACCGCAAGGTTCTGTGCTGGGGCCCCAGCTGTTTACACTGTACATTAATGATTTAGACGAGGGGATTAAATGTAGTATCTCCAAATTTGCGGATGACATTAAGTTGGGTGGCAGTGTGAGCTGCGAGGAGGATGCTACGAGGCTGCAGAGTGACTTGGATAGGTTAGGTGAGTGGCAAATGCATGGCAGATGAAGTATAATGTGGATAAATGTGAGGTTATCCACTTTGGTGGTAAAAACAGAGACAGACTATTATCTGAATGGTGACAGATTAGGAAAAGAGGAGGTGCAACGAGACCTGGGTGTCATGGTACATCAGTCATTAAAGGTTGGCATGCAGGTACAGCAGGCGGTTGAGAAGGCAAATGGCACGTTGGCCTTCATAGCGAGGGGATTTGAGTACATGGGCAGGGAGATGTTACTACAGTTGTACAGGGCCTTGGTGAGGCCACACCTGGAGTATTGTGTACAGTTTTGGTCTCCTAACTTGAGGAAGGACATTCTTGCTATTGAGGGAGTGCAGCGAAGGTTCACCAGACTGATTCCCGGGATGGCGGGACTGACAAAACAAGAAAGAATGGATCAACTGGGCTTGTATTCACTGGAGTTCAGAAGAATGAGAGGGGATCTCATAGAAACGTTTAAAATTCTGATGGGTTTAGACAGGTTAGATGCAGGAAGAATGCTCCCAATGTTGGGGAAGTCCAGAGCCAGGGGTCACAGTCTAAGGATAAGGGGTAAGCCATTTAGGACCGAGATAAGGAGAAACTTCTTCACCCAGAGAGTGGTGAACCTGTGGAATTCTCTACCACAGAAAGTTGTTGAGGACAATTCACTAAATATATTCAAAAAGGAGTTAGATGTAGTCCTTACTACTAGGGGGATCAAGGGGTAAGGCGAGAAAGCAGGAATTGGGTACTGAAGTTGCATGTTCAGCCATGAACTCATTGAATGGTGATGCAGGCTTGAAGGGCCGAATGGCCTCCTCCTGCATCTATTTTCTATGTTTCTCTGTCTGTAATGTGACATAAATGGTCATTTAATCTGATAATATTGATTGTAAGAGGAATGTTGGCCAGGAAGCCAGGAAAATCCCCAGTTTTTCATCACATCCACCTGAACAATGCCTCAGATGAATATTTCATCCAAAAGACAACATCACCAACAATGCCGTAGGCCTTGAACATAGAATCTTCTGACTTAGAGGCGAGAATGCAACTACTGACCCAAAACAAAAGTATAAGCTAAAATTGTAATAAAATTATTTAAGATCATCAGCCATCTTTAACAGTCATTAAAAAAAACATAAGCCTGTGGCACATTTCAAGTTTATCACCACAATTTTTCCATAGAATTTGGAAATAAGATCCATTTACGTGGTATGATTTAAATTAAAGAGGCCTTTATCTCAAGGAGACTGGAATACAAAGGGGTAGAATAATGCTCGTTGTAAAAAGCTTGTTAGATCCAGAGTACTTAAGGAAGTGGCCCTAGAAATAGTGGATGCATTGGTGGTCATTTTCCAACATTCTATAGACTCTGGAGCAGTTCCTATGGATTGGAGGGTAGCTAAGGGAACCCCACTTTTGAAAAAAAGTTGGGAGAAAGAAAACTGGGAATTATAGACTGGTTAGTCTGACATCGGTGGCAGGGAAAATGTTGGAATCAATTATTAAAGATGCAATAGCAGTGCATTTGGAAAGCAGTGACAGAATCGGTCCAAGTCAGCATGGATTTATGAAAGGGAAATCATGCTTGACAAATCTTCTAGATACATCCTCAAAAAATTCTAGTAGAGTGGACAAGGGGGAACCAGTGGATGTGGTGTATTTGGATTTTCAAAAGGCTTTTGACAAGGTCCAACACAAGAGATTAGTGTGCCAAATTAAAGCACATGGTATTGGGGGTAATGTATTGACGTGGATAGAGAACTGGTTGGCAGACAGGAAGCAAAGAGTAGGAATAAATGGGTCCTTTTCAGAATGGCAGGCAGTGACTAGTGGGGTACCGCAAGGTTCAGTGCTGGGACTCCAGCTATTTACAATATACATTAATGATTTAGACGAAGGAATCGAATGCAATATCTCCAAGTTTGCAGATGACATTAAGCTGGGTGGCAGTGGGAGCTGTGAGGAGGATGCTAAGAGGCTGCAGGGTGATTTGGACAGGTTAGGTGAGTGGGCAAATGCATGGCAGATGCATTATAATGTAGATAAATGTGAGGTTATCCACTTTGGTGGCAAAAACAGGAAGGCAGAATATTATCTGAATTGTGACAGATTAGGAAAAGGGAAGGTGCAATGACATCTGGGTGTCATGGTACATCAGTCATTGAAAGTTGGCATGCAGGTACAGCAGGCGGTGAAGGCGGCAAATGGTATGTTGGCCTTCATAGCTAGGGGATTTGAGTATAGGAGCAGGGAGATCTTACTGTAGTTGTACAGCGCCATGGTGAGGCCACACCTTGAATATGGTGTACAGTTTCAGTCTCCTAATCTGAGGAAGGACATTCTTGCTATTGAGGGAGTGCAGCGAAGGTTCACCAGACTGATTCCTGGGATGGCAGGACTGACATGAAGAAAGACTGGATCAACTAGGCTTATATTCACTGGAATTTCGAAGAATGAGAGGGGATCTCATAGAAACATATAAAATTCTGAAGGAATTGGACAGGTTAGATGCAGGAAGAATGTTCCCGATGTTGGGGAAGTCCAGAATCAGGGGCCACAGTCTAAGGATAAGGGGTAAGCCATTTAGGACCGAGATGAGGAGAAACCTCTTCACTGAGAGACTGGTGAACCAGTGGAATTCTCTACCATAGAAAGTTGTTGAGGTCAGTTCGTTAGATATATTCAAAAGGGAGTTAGATGTGGCCCTTATGGCTAAAAGGATCAAGGGGTATGGAGAGAAAGCAGGAATGGGGTACTGGAGTTACATGATCAGCCATGATCATATTGAATGGTGGCACAGGCTCGAATGGCCTACTCCTGCACCTATTTTCTATTTGGATTACTGCGTTCAGTTCTGGACAGTGAACATCAAAAAAGATACATCAGGATGTAGTGCAGAATGAAATTGAGCTCAAAGGGTTAAATTATGAGGATGGGTTGCATAAACTAGGCTTGTATTTCCTTGTGTTTCGAAGATTAAGTGGTGATCGAATTGAGGTGTTTAAGATGGTTGAAGGATTTGATACGGTAGGAGAGTTCAGAAAAAGGGGGCATAACCTTTAAAATTAGAGCTAGGCTGTTCAGGGGCAATGTTAGGAAGCACTTCCTCATACAAAGGTTAGTGGAAATCAGTAACTCCCCCAAAAAGCTATAGCGGCTAGGTCAATTTAAAAATGTCAAAACAGAAAGGATGGTTAACTGAATGCTATGGACAGAATATACATAAACTTAATATGCGCCGGCATGGACTGATTGGGCCGAATGGCCTGTTTCGTATATCCTATGTAATATGCATCCCCATGGCATTAACTGCACCAAAGCTGCTAATTATTAAAATATGTCTCATGAAATGCTCTTATTTAGATTCAGATACAGCATAATTGAAGGAAATTAATTGATTTTAAAGGATTATCAAGGCATCAGCCTCTTGCCTCTGAGTCAGAAGCCCATGCTAGACTTTCCACTATGATCTTTTTGGGCGATAGTTCCAACCTTGGTGCTTTTTTTTTTTATTTTTCAGGATTGATTTAAATACCATTTTAAATACGGTTTAAAATTTTAAATACCGCTAATTTTGCCCTTTTAATTTGGGCGATAGCCTTAACGACGTGAAATGGGCGATAGCGATGGATTCAGTCGTGCAAGGCTGGCATCCATAGCAACGGCCGTTCTGCGCATGTGCTTTTTTTTCAGCCAAAGAACTTTTCCCGCGATTTAGGAGGTCAGGGGTCATCTGCACATGCTCAGAAGGCAAAGGGAGGGAGAGAGAGAAGGAAGCTTTTCGATGAGGGTGTATTTTGAAGGAGTGCTGAACATACTACATGATGGTGATGTCCCACGAGGATTCGAGAGAAAGTCTGCAGGGAGAAGGAGGGCGAAAGCCTTTTCAGATGAGGCTAAGAGGCCTTAGTCAACGAGGTCAAGACTCGGTGGTGCCAATTAACTCGGGTTGGGCGTGGGAAACCTCCACCCCGGATTTACCTAAAAGTATGGGCGTATATCGCTGCTCTCGTCTCATCGATGGCCCACGATAGGCGTGAGGCAGACCAGTGCCGCAAGCGTTGGAACAGTCTTGTTGCACCAGCAAGAGTAAGTATTAAATAATTGTAATGATACACTGACTCATTAATTAGAATGTAAATCTTCCAGATTATAATTAAGCTGGGTAATCTTGGGTATCCTCTCTGTTAAGATTTGGACTGGGATCAGAACCTGGTCCCTTTAATTCTAATTTTGCTGAGATGCCTTAAACTTAAATCGACAGTATTAATTATTATTTAAAGGCTTTGATCGAAAATTGGGGCCAAAGGAATGACTGGAAACAGACAGACTGCAAAGACTCGGCATTTCTACCACTTTAGTTTAGAAGAATTATTAAATTATATCGTTGCTTGTGTGCTGTGAGCAACTCTTTAATTTGGGCTCCGCCTCCTTTTTGGTTAGGTTGGTGAATGGGGCACAACTGAGCACTGAGGGGGCCGCTCAGCTTTGCCCAGACTGTGAGTCTCTCCGGCTACTGTCAGTCACATAGTGACCCAGCCTGGAGTGGGGGAGAGCTCTGGCTCAGTCTGCCCTGGAACACTTTGGGACATTAGTTCCGGCCACATGGAGGTCTCCGAGCACAGCCCAGGGACACTGTGCCCTCTCCCATTACGGTCCTGTCATTGCCAAGCTCACCAATGGTCTTGATCCCCACCCCCTCAGGGACCTCCATCGATTCCAATAAACCACCTACCTCCCCTCAGGCGCCGAATGGCACCGCCCGTGGATAGGGCCTTTCCTGGAGATTGTACGCGAGATGTTTGGTGTAAAGCATTAGTTCCTAAACACAATCTTCTTAAATATTTTCTCTGAACATAGATGTTATAACCATGCATCTATTGGATACAAACCGTATTAGCATATAATGTTAATGATGACTAGCATGTAGGGTGACTAATTGTGTATTACATATCTGTTATGTTTCCATAATAGTACCTAGTCAATTAACTTATGCCATGCTCTTGTCACGTTTGCAGAGGAAGATATCTAAGAAGTGGACCTGCACCCTCACTGATCTGGAGGAGCGTGCCGCAGCCTTAGTGGGCAGGCATAATCGTTCTGCCACCTGTTATGGTGCACATCCCGCTGTTGCGCCACATGAGTAATGTGTAAACCAGTGCTAATTTAAAGCCATTTGATGATATATGATGTAATATTATGCGCGCAGCTTCTGTACTCATGTTAATCATATGCAACGTCTCTCGTTCACATTTATTGCAGTGGTGTTGCTCCTCATACATATGCCTGCGCAGCGCAAGCATTCCCATGTCTCCCCTTCTCTTCTACTAACCTCAATTATGTTTTCCAGCTCCCCAGGCACAACGGGAGTCCCCTGGAGCAACACCAGTACCACTGAAGGTTGTGCTCACCACGGGTGACGAAGAACAAACCGAGGAGGATGATGAGCCTGAACTCTCATCTGTGGTACCTGCGGCCACGTCATCATCAATTGATGAAGTCGCGGGACCAAGCGGCTTGCAGCAGGCCACTCCTAGTCGTCCAGTGCCCACGCCGACCTGGCGGAGGTTGGGTCGGCGAGGTAGGCACGTGCTGCGATGGGCTGATGTCAACAAGGACATGGTGTCACTGTCAAGCGCGAGCGTCGACATAGGTCGAGAGCTCCTCCAGGTACTTGTTGGGTTGACCGGCATCATTGCCACACTGTCTGCCAGAATAACGAAGGGCATGGGGCAGATGGTTGCGGCAATGGGGCGAACGACCAACTCTGTCGATGCCTTGCGGCACGCGATAGTTTCGGGATACAGCACTGTACCCCAAGGTGCCGTACCACAAACCACCATGACAGATGCGAGACAGGAGGAAGAACTTCCTTCTGACTCGGAAGATGTTTCTTCGCAAACATCTTCTCCTCGATCCACTGAGGTCATTCTGCCGCGTCACCTCCCCCCCCACCCCACCCCCACAGCAGCAGCTCTTGAGGTGCTCTGCTGCAAGACATCTTGGTCCCATTACTAGATTACGTGGCAAACTGGGGGTTACAACAGGGGGGGGGGGGGGGTCAAGTTAGAGGTGGGAAGCGTGGCCGCAAGAAGAGGGGGGCATATATTGTTTTGTAATCATGTTCATTGTTGACTGTTGGGGATGGTGGGATGGTGTTCTTGTTATATTGTTGTGGAAAAAACTTTCTTCATTGTTGGAGGTTGGGGAGGGGACGTTATATAAGTTTGTTGAAAAAAAAATTAAAACCAGCTGTTAAAATTATAAAAAACTTGTATTTAACTTTGCAATTGTTGTGAAGTGTCTTCTAATAACACAAGGTAAAACATCAATACAAGGGTTGAAAACAATGGCCACGCAAGGATGAAACATAACGCAGCTGTAACGGTCACTAACGTAACTTCATGCAAAGCGTTCATTTATGAGCTGCTAACATAGAAACATAGAAAATAATGTCATGTGACATATTGAAATGGTGCTATACAATCTCTGTCCTGTGACAGTTGGAACTGGTGCTCTCCTCAGTTTTGCAGCGGCGTAACCACCATGGGGCTTTTCTAGTGGTGTGGGGGGGGCGTGGGCGTGGGGGCATGGGTTCATTGTCAGGCTGATTATCCTCCTCAAATTCCTCGTCCTTATCCCCTCTCCTGAGGTGGACCGGCAGTCCCATTTGGCAATTGTTGTCCTCTCCCAATAGCTAGGTTATGCAACATGCAGCACACCACAATGAACTCAGCAACCTGCTCAGGGTGGTATAATAGGTTGCCTCCTGAGTGGTCCAGGCATCTGAAGCACTGCTACAGAACTCGTCTTTGACGATATTGCGTGTGGCGAAATGGCTTTCGTTATACCGCTTCTCGGCTTCTGTCTGGGGCTTACTCCGGGGAGGGGGCCCCATGAGCCAGCTGGCAAGGCCAGATCCTTTATCCCCAAGCATCCAAACATGACCTTGTGGCTGACTCTTAAACAGGTCAGTGACAATGCTCTCACGTAAGATGTGCACATCATTGTTTCTCCCTGAAAAATTTGCATTTAGTGCCATGATTATTTGCTGGTGATCAACAACGAGCTGCACATTCAGAGAGTAGAATCCTTTTCGGTTCGCAAACACCTCTGCATCCTATAAAGGTGCTCGCAGGGCGATGTGCGTACAGTCTATTGCTCCCTGCACCTAGGGGAAGTTTATAAGAAGTTTGCTATTCTGCAGAACTCAAAAGCCCTTTCACTCTGTGCCTCCCTGGTCATAGGGAAGTTTTTAAGTCCATCCTACGTGCATAAAGGGCTTCAGTCACATGTCGAATGCAGCAATGTGTGGCATGCTGAGAGATACCGCAAATGTCGCCATCTGAGGCCTGAAAGGAGAGAGAAAAAACGGGAAATTATAGACCAGTTAGCCTGACATCAGTAGTGGGGAAAATGTTGGAATCAATTATTAAAGATGAAATAGCAGCGCATTTGGAAAGCAGTGACAGGATCGGACCAAGTCAGCATGGATTTATGAAAGGGAAATCATGCTTGACAAATCTTCTGGAATTTTTTGAGGATGTAACTAGTCGAGTGGACAAGGGAGAACCAGTGGATGTGGTGTATTTGGACTTTCAAAAGGCCTTTGACAAGGTCCCACATAAGAGATTGGTGTACAAAATCAAAGCACATGGTATTGGGGGTAATGTATGGCATGGATAGAGAATTGGTTGGTAGGCAGGAAGCAGAGAATCGGGATAAACTTGTCCTTTTTGGAATGGGAGGCAGTGACCAGTGGAGTGCCACAGGGCTCATTGCTGTTGACCCAGCACTTTACAATATACATTAATGATTTGGATGAATGAATTGAGTGTAATATCTCCAAGTTTGCAGATGACACTAAACTGGGTGGCGGTGTGAGCTGTGAGGAGGATGCTAAGAGGCTGCAGGGTGATTTGGACAAGTTAGGTGAGTGGGCAAATGCATGGCAGATGCAGTATAATGTGGATAAATGTGAGGTTATCCACTTTGGTGGCAAAAACACAAAGGCAGAATATTATCTGAATGGTGACAGATTAGGAAAAGGGGAGGTACAACGAGATCGGGGTGTCATGGTTCATCAGTCATTGAAAGTTGGCATGCAGGTACAGCAGGCGGTGAAGATGGCAAATGGCATGTTGGCCTTCATAGCTAGGGGATTTGAGTATAGGAGCAGGGAGGACTTACTGCAATTGTGCAGGGCCTTGGTGAGGCCTCACCTTGAATATTGTGTTCAGTTTTGGTCTCCTAATCTGAGGAAGGACGTTCTTGCTATTGAGGGAGTGCAGTGAAGGTTCACTTGACTGATTCCCGGGATGGCTAGGCTGACATATATGAGGAGAGACTGGATCAACTGGGCCTTTATACACTGGGGTTTGGAAGGATGAGAGGGGATCTCATAGAAACGTATAAGATTCTGATGGGACGGGACAGGTTAGATGCAGGAAGAATGTTCCCGATGTTGGAGTAGTCCAGAACCAGGGGACACAATCTTAGGATAAGGGGTAGGCCATTTAGGACTGAGATGAGGAGAAACTTCTTCACTCAGAGTTGTTAACCTGTGGGATTCCCTGCCGCAGAGAGTCGTTGATGCCAGTTCATTGGATATATTCAAGAGGGAGTTAGCTATGGCCCTTATGGCTAAAGGGATCATGGGGTATGGAGAGAAAACGGGAAAGGGGTACTGAGGTGAATGATCAGCCATGATCATATTGAATGGTGGTGAAGGCTCGAAGGGCCAAATGGCCTACTCCTGCACCTATTTTCTATGTTTCTATGCATAGAAGGAAAGTACCAGCCTTTTATTAAAGATCCTCTGTGGCGTTCATAGTGCCGAGTTAAGGTCAGGTGAGTGCAGCTTTTCTTAAGCGTCTTTTTGGGCGCGCGGTCATTTGGGCGAATTGCCAAAAGTAGCGCTCGGCGATAATCTGGCACTATTTTCCATTATAATCAGTATTCTGATCTTTGCACGAGGATGACATTATATATTTTTTAAATAGGCCGGGCAATGCAGCTCATTCCTGTATGCCGAAAGTTGCGCCGAGGATAAATGGGCTATAATCAGGTGCTAATTTCCTTTTTCTTCAAATATAGGCGATAGCCTGAATCTTAGCACTTATATGGGCGGTGATGTGCTGAAAGTCTAGCCCCAGTCCTATCAGTTGTTGGGAGGTGCTATCTTTTGGATGACAGGCCCTGCTTGTCCTCCCGGGTGCATGAAAAAGATCCCATGGCATTATTCAAAGAACTCGGCAGTTCTCTTATGTCGCTGGCCGTTTATGTTACCCTTATTCCTTACCTTGTTCTGACCTTTACTCTCATCCATTTCTTTTATTTTCAGGATTATCTTATTTTCACCAGATTCCTCCCCCCCATCTTACTAGTTAAAAATGTATTCACAGCCGGATTCATCCTTTCCGCTAGCGTAGCCAACATTTATCCTTCAGCCATCATAATTAAAGCAGATTATCTGGTCACCTCTCGTTGCTGTTTGTGGAACTTGCCGTGTGCAAATTAGCTGTCCTGGTTCTCAATATTTCGACAGTAACTACTCTTCAAAAATCTTAATTGGCTGTAACGCACTTTAGGATACCATTAAAGGTTGCAAGTTTCCTCGTTGTTAAGAAAAACATAAGTCGGAGTTCCAAATATTTGTTTCTTCATTCCAACAAGCCTTTAATTAAAAAAAATACAAGAACATGTTAACGCTCCTTCTCGAAACTTACTATATACTCCACAGTAATAGGGTGTTAGAAGAAAACCAAATGCAACCCAGTGACCTCAAGTCAAAGGGATCCATTTTAAATAAATTTTAGTGTTTTAATCGTTTCTTGCAAATTACATTCTCCATTAAACTATTACAAATATTTGTTGGAGGGTGGAAGCATAACGTTTACCTTGGCAGCATGTGTCGTTACTCAAGTGCAGAGGGTGGTGTGGGCAGAAGCAGCCAGCAGTCACTCCACAGTATAAGCGTCTGTTGGCTCTTACCTGTCTGGCTGCAGAGTTTAAGGCGGGATTTCCGCTCTTGGTAGCAAGTTTGGCAGAGAGGGAGAGAAAGAGTCGGTTCAACTTCCGCCCCACCCCCATCCCTTCGCCCTAATGAACAGTCAATCGGCACCGGCAACAAAAAAGTCACAAGGCCCGGCGTCCCATCATCATCCGCTTATACAAAAACTCGCCTCCCTTTAAACATGCAGACATTCGACTATTAATTTAGGAAAGAAAATAATTTTGGCAATAACAAATGATATGATCTATTTTGTTTTCATTTTTAAGAGTACAATTTGAAACCAGGGGAACTATGTTCTTTGAGCCGTGCAATGCACCTGTGTGCACCTGATGACATTTCCTCCCTGGTTTTGCGGCTGCTCCATGTTTGGGTATCAATTACACTGTGTGTGTGCCGCACTGTGACAGTGACAGGCGCGGTCTGAGCCCCTAGGGTGACGTCACATTGGCAGGGGGACACTGTTTTTGGAATGTCATGTCTCTATAAAATGTATCTCTTAACAACCCGGGAAAATCTGAGTTCCATTTAATATTGCATTAAGTGGTGCACGCGTTCTTTGTTCTCGAGTTTTAGTTTATAAAGTAAATTTCTCTTTAAATTTATTTGCACCAGATCCACGAGGTTGCCTCGATCATGTTTCCCGATACAAGGTGGAACTTGAGTGTGGGAAAAAAATCAACGAAGCTCCATTTGATCAAATGGGTGACTTTAAAACAAATCTTGCCAACAATTTCCCCATTCTCGATAACCCCCTAGCAAGTGATTTCAGGTTAAAGTAATAGCACAAAAATGATGTCTTCTGGACGAGTGGGCATGCCAGAACAGGCGTATTTAATAAAGAAAAACATCGCAAATGAATTGTGAATGTAAATAAAAAAGTGCATTAACAGTTATTAATGAATGTTTTAAAAAAACATGCAGCACTGCAATCTGGTGGGAGGTCACTAATGCAAAGTGCGGTTCTTCTAGGGATGGGATAGAAGTCTGTTGTTTGCCGCAAACCCGATTCTTTGAAGCGGGAATGGAGAAAAGTTTTTCCCCCGCCAAGGATAGGAGTAAACAGCGCGCTATCAATCAACTTCCCACTTTGCATAACTGCAGAGTTTCTCCCAAAGCGCACGATCTGCATGATCTGGAGTGAAGAATGAATATTGGTGAGGAGACAGCAATAACTCACCACACTTTAAACACTGCTATGGGATCTTTAATGCCCACTTAAACACCCAGACAGCATCAGTTTAATGTCTCATTCGAAAGAAAGCATCACCAACAATGCAGCATTCCCTCAGCATTACAACAAAATGCCATAGATTATGTGCTCAAATCCTGGAGTAGGGTTTGAACCCATACAATTTTTATTCAGAAGCAAGAGTAGAATCACTGAACCAAACCAACACTTAAAACCGCTGACTTGCTGTGAACAATGTCACATGAGCTCTGTTACATGTATTTGTATCTCCAGACAAATCAACTGTCAGCCATACATATTAGCATTCTCATGTCACCCACTATCATCTGAAATACTCCATACGTGCTTATATATAATAAATGTTTGTGCATGAGGGTGTTGTAGTTTCCTTTGAGGCAAGCTTAAATTAGAAAAAAATAGGGCCAAATCTTTCAGATTGTGGATGGAAAGTATTTTCACCAATTGTGAAAACATAATCTGTACAGCTTTTTCTGTCAAATCATCCAGGAAATCATTAAAAAAAAACAGATCTGGTATCACTTACAATGATGACAACTACTTTGTATATTTTTATAACCACTTTAATATAAATAATGTCCCAATGTACTTCACAGGTGTGTAAGGAAAATGAATGCCATGCCAGAAAGGGAAAGATTAGGCGCGAGTGACCAAACGATTGGTTGAAGAGATAGATTGAAAACATTTTTAAAGACGGAGGAAGCGGGATTTAGAGACGGAAATTCAGAGAGGAGCACCTAGGCAGCTGAAGGCTCTGCTACCAATGCAGGAATGAAAGGGGGTGGGGTGAAGAAAAGGTTAGAGTTTGCAGAGAAATGGTGGGGAAAGGTCATGGCAGGAATTAAAGACAAGGAAGAAGATTTTTAATTTAATGTGTTTAGGGATTGTGAGCCAATATAGGTTAGCACAAACAAGGACGATGGGAAAACAGAACTTTGCGCAGCACAGGAGTTTCTGGAATGTGGAGGAAGGGGAACGAGCAAAGAGAGCTTTGGCGTTGTTAAGTCTGGAGCCGGTAAGTCTGGAGCCGATGAGGGTTTTGTTGTGTATGGAGAAAGAGTCATACTGAACACTGTGAGCTCAAAGTAAAGTGTGACTGTAGTCTTTTATTGCAGGTCTCCAGAGTGCCTCTCCAACCTGTGAGGCCTCCTTAAATACCTGTGCTCCCAAGGGATTATGGGGTCCCTTGGGACTCCAGGGGATGAGCCCTCTGGTGGCTGTACAGAATAAATACACCCAAAGTCAATAGTGTAACTATTTACAATGTGAGTCGATCTGGGGCCCTTCTTGCCCTGGTTGATCGTCTCAGTGTGAAAGCTGGTATTGTTGAATCATTTGTTGGGCCTTCGCTGGGTTGCTCTGCAGCTGGCCTTGTTGGTCTGCCTGGTGTGTTGGGTCCTGCTGGGCTGCTGTGGATGATGGGTTCTGCTTCGTGGTCAATGGTGGTGCCGGTTGCCACTGGTGTGTATGTTGGGGGATCAAAGAAGATAGGGTCCAAGGTGGGTTGCTCAGGATAGTCCATGAATCTGAGCTTGATTTGGTCCAAGTGTTTCCGGTGAATGAGTCCATTTGAAAGTTTGACCCAAAACACCCTGCTCCCTTCTTTGGCCACGACAGTGCCGGGAAGCCACTTGGGACCTTGTCCATAATTTAATACAAATACGAGATCATTGATTTCAATCTCGCATGAAACATTTGCGCTATCATGGTATGTACTTTGTTGAATCGCCTGCTCTCTACCTGTTCATGTAGATCAGGGTGAACTAATGAGAGCCTTGTCTTAAGTGCTCTTTTCATGAGCAGTTCAGCAGGTGGGATCCCAGTGAGCAAGTGGGGTCTCGTGCGGTAGCTAAGCAGGACTCGGGATAGGCGAGTCTGCAGCGAGTCTTCAGTTACCCTCTTTAAGCCTTGCTTGATGGTTTGCACTGCTCTCTCTGCCTGACCATTGGACGCTGGTTTAAATGGGGCAGATGTGACATGTTTGCTCCTGTTGCGGGTCATGAATTCTTTGAACTCAGCACTGGTAAACTATGGCCCGTTGTCGCTCATATGGACATAGGGTAGGCCGTGTGTGGCAAACATGGCCCGCAGGCTTTCAGTAGTGGCAGCGGATGTGCTAGCCACCATTATCTCACATTCAATCCACTTGGAGTACGCATCTACAACCACAAGGAACATTTTACCCAAGAACGGGCCTGCATAGTCAACATGTACCCTAGACCACGGTTTGGAGGGCCAAGACCATAAACTTAATGGCGCCTCCCTGTGTACATTGCTTAACTGCGAGCATGTATTACATCTGTGAACGCAGGACTCTATGTCCGCATTGATACCGGGCCACTGTGGGATCTGGCTATCGCTTTCATCATTACAACGCCAGGGTGGGTACTGTGGAGGTCATTGACGAAGGTGTCTCTGCCCTTCTTGGGAACCACTACACAATTGCCCCACAGAAGGCAGTCTGCCTGTGTAGACATTTCATCTTTGCGCTGCTGGAACGGCTTTATCTCTTCCTGCATTTCCACTGGGACACTGGACCAGCTCCTGTGAAGCACACAGTTTTTGACTAGGGATAATAAGGGGTCCTGGCTCGTCCAGGTTTTGATCTGCCGGGCAGTGACGGGTGATTGCTCACTCTCAAATGTTTCCATAACCATGGCTAAATCTGTGGGCTGCGCCATTTCCACCCCCATGGTGTGCAATGGCAGTCTATTGAGAGCATCGGCGCAGTTCTCTGTGCCTGGCCCATGGCGGATGGCGTAGTTGTATGCGGATAACGTGAGTGCCCATCTGTGGATGCGGGCCGATGCGTTGGTATTTATCCCTTTACTCTCGGAAAATTAGGATATGAGTGGCTTATGGTCAGTTTCCAATTCGAACTTTAGCCCAAACAGGTATTGATGCATTTTCTTTACCCCATAGACACACGCTAATGCTTCTTTTTCAAACATGCTGTAGGCTCTTTCAGCCTTAGATAGACTGTTGGATGCATAAACAACCGGTTGCAGTTTCCCGAAATCATTAGCTTGCTGCAATACACACCCGACGCCATATGATGATGCATCACATGCTAGTACCAAACGCTTACATGGATCATACAACACAAGCAATTTGTTTGAGCATAACAATTTTCTCGCTTTTACAAAGGAATTTTCTTGACTTTTGCCCCAAACTCATTCGTCGCTTTTTCATAGTAAGACATGTAGTTGTTCTAACAGTGTGCTGAAACCCGGTAAGAAGTTACCAAAGTAGTTCAGGAGTCCCAGAAACGATCGCAGCTCCGTCACGTTCTGTGGCCTCGTTGCGTTCTCGATTGCCTCTGTCTTCACGTTGGTGGGCCTTATGCCATCCGCCGCAATCCTCCTTCCCAAGAACTCCACTTCAGGTGCCAGGAAAACGCACTTCGAGCGTTTTAACCTGAACCCCACGCTTTTGAGTCGACTAAGAACCTACTCCAGGTTCTGCAGATGCTCGTCTGTGTTCCGACCTGTGACCAAGATGTCCTGGAAGGCTACGGTGTCCGGTTCCGACTTCAGTAAGCTTTCCATGTTTCTCTGGAATATCACCGCCGCTGATCGAATTCCAAACGGGCATCTGTTATAAAAATAAAGACCTTTGTGCGTGTTGATGCAGGTGAGGCCCTTCGATGATTCCTCCAGTTCCTGTGTCATGTCGGCTGAAGTCAGATCCAGCTTCGTGAACGCCTTTCCACCCACCAGCGTTGCAAAGAGGTCTTCGGTCTTTGGTAGTGGGTATTGGTCCTGCAGGGAGAAATGATTGATAGTTACGTTGTAATCGCCACAGATTCTGATGGTGCGGTCTCCATTGAGGAGAGGAACGATCGGGCTGGCCCACTCGTTGAACTCGATCGGTGAAATGATGCCCTCTCGTTGCAGCCGGTCTAGCTCGATCTCTACCCTTTCTCTCATCATGTACAGTACTGCTCTCGCCTTGTGATGGATGGGTTGCACCCCCGGAATTAGGTGGATCTTCACTTTTGCTCCTTGGAATTTCCCAATGCCTGGTTCGAACAGCGAAGGGAACTTGTTTAAGACCCTGGGCACACAAAGTGTCATCAGTGGGCGATAGTGCTCGGACGATGTCCCAATTCCAGCATATCTTTCCCAGCCAGCTCCTGCCGAGCAATGTGGGACCATCATCCGGTATCACCCAGAGTGGTAGCTTGTGCACCGCTCCATCATAGGAGATCTTTACGGGAATCAGTTCTTTCGTGTAAGTTCTTAGTTTTGTACGAATTGGAGTTAAGACTGGCCTTGAGGTCTTGTTGCACCACAACCTTTCGAAAGTCTTTTTTGCCCATGATGGACTGGCTCACGCCCGTGTCCAGTTCCATTGACACCGGGAGACCATTTAGTTCAACATTCAGCATTATCGGGGGACAATTCGTGGTGAATGTGTGCACCCCATGTACCTCTGCCTCCTCGGTCTGGCTCTGGTTCGCCGTGATCCTCCGTGGATCTGTCCTCCTCTGCAACATGGTGATTTGCAGGTTTAGCAGGATTGGCAGCTTGTCTGCACCTACGTTGGAGGTGTCCCATTGTTCCACAACCCTTGCAAACATACCCTTTGAATCGGCATGAATGCAAGCAATGATCACCTCCGCAGCGCCAACAAAGTCTTAATGGCCTTGCATTCATCACCCTTGATGGTGGAATCTGATACATCTGCGGATGTGCAGCTGCAGGCATGTGTGACCTGCCCTGTATGTTGCGATTCGAAAACAACATCACTTTGTTCACAGTACTTGTAGCAGCACTTGTGTGCTGAGCGATTTGCTTAGTATTGTCACTGGTGGCAATGAACGCCTGGGCTATCGCTATGACCTGACTCAAGATTGGGTGTCTACAGTCAAAAGTTTGCGAATTATGGTTTCATGGTCAATGCCAAGTACAAAAAAAGTCTCTGAGCATGTGCTCCAAATGTCCTTCAAATTCGCAATGTCCTGCAAGGCATTTAGCTCGGCGACATAACTTGCCACTTCCTGGCCTTCAGACCTTTTGTAGGTGTAGCACCGGTACATCACCATCAGAATGCTTTCCTTCAGGTTCAAATGCTCTCAGACCAGTGTGCACAAATCATCGTACGATTTCTCCATGGGTTTCGCTTGAGTGAGCAGATTCTTCATGAGGCCGTACGTTGGTGCCCCACAGACGGCGAGGAGGATCGCCCTTTGTTTGGTAGCGTTCTCTTCCCCATCTAGCTCGTTGGTCACGAAGTATTGGTCGAGTCACTCCCCAAAAATTTCCCAATCATCTCCCTCCATGAATTTCTCCAGGCTACCCACTGTTCTCTACATCTTTGGGTTCGCTATCTGTATCTCATCGGCAGTTGTGTATGGAGAAAGTGCCAGACTGAATACTGTGAGCTCAAAGTAAAGTGTGACCTTAGTCTTTTATTGCAGGTCTCCAGAGTGCCTCTCCAACCTGTGAGGCCTCCTTAAATACCTGTGCTCCCAAGGGATTATGGGATCCCTTGAGACTCCAGGGGATGAGCCCTCTGGTGGCTGTACAGAGTAAATACAAGTTTACATATATAACAGGTTTCAGTACCAGAGATGCAGAGGTAGGGGCCATGATGGACAATGTTTTAGAGGTGGAAATATATGGTCTTTGGGGTTAAGGTCTTTGTGGCTACGAGGTCTAACACTAATCTCAAGTTTGAACAAGATACCAAGGTTACAACTTGCAAGTAGACTGGTTAAAGCTGAAGCAATGGGCATGGAGTGGAAGATGCCAACGAACCAAAGTTAGTTGTAAGGTTGGGGGGGCGGGGGGGGTGGTTATCCAGATGTTGAACTGGAGGAAATTGTGACTCATCCAAAACTGGATGTCAGACAAGCTGACTGATAGCAGAGAGGCAGTTGAGGGATCAATGGAGGTGGTTGAGAGGTAGAACCGGGTATAATCGGCATACAAATAGAAGCTGACCCCATGCCTACAGTTGGAGTTACTGAGGGGTGCATTTAGATGAGAAAGAAGAGGGGTCGATCGTTGGGCGATTTCAGAGGTAATAGTGCAGAAGAGGGAGAGAAGCATGCTGGTGATGCACTGGCTATGTTTACATTGGTAGGAATGGAATCATGCAAGGACAACCCCACAAAGCTGAACGAATGGCCTCTCCCTGGCCACTGTCTGGGGCTGAACCAGACCATTTGCAACCTTGGTGTGTCATTTAACCCGTAGCTGAGCTTCTGACTCCTTAACTGCAGCATTACCAAGACCGCCTACTTCCATCTCCGTAACATCGCACATCTCTGCCTCTCATTATCTGCTGCTGAAACCCTCATCAATATGTTTGTTACCTCTGGATTCAACTATTCCAATGCACTCCTGGCCGGCCTCCATCTTACATCCTCCATAAACGTTAGTTCATCCAAAAGCATGTATCCTAATTCGCACCAAGTCCCATTCACCCAGCACCACTGTGCTTGGTGACCTACATTGACTCCCGGTCCGGCAATGCCTCAGTTTTAATATTCTCATCCTTGTTTTCAAGTCCTTCATTAGCCTCACCCGACCCTATCTCTGTATTCTCCAGCCCGACATCCCTCTGAGATCACTGTGCTCCTCCAATTCAGCCATTTTGTGCATCCCCAACTTTTCATTGCTCACCATTGGGGGCCATGCCTTTAGCTGCCTGCTAAACCCCTCCACCTCTCTCCTCCTTTAAGATGTTCTTAAAACCTATCTCTTTGACCAAGCTTTTGATCAATTGTCCTAATATCTCATGTAGCTCAGTGTCAAATTTTGTTTGATAATCGCTCCTGGTGATGCAACATGGAATGTTTTACTACATTAAAGCTGCTATATAAATAAGTTTCCGTTGTTGTTGTTGATGGAGGAGAAACATAGGATGAGAATGATAACAACATAAGAACATAAGAAATAGGAGCAGGAGTAGGCCACCTGGCCCCTCGAGCCTACTCCGCCATTTAATAAGGTCATGGCTGATCTGATTATGGACTCAGCTCCACTTCCTTGCCTGCTCCCCATAACCCTTTATTCCCTAATCGCTCAAAAATCTGGCTACCTTCGCCTTAAATATATTCAAGGACCCAGCCTCCACAGTTCTCTGGGGCAGAGAATTCCACAGATTTCCAACCCTCTGAGAGAAGAAATTCCTCCTCATCTCAGTTTTAAATGGCCCTTTATTCTGAGACTATGTCCCCTAGTTTTAGTTTCCCCTATGAGTGGAAATATCCTCTCTTCATCCACCTTGTCAAACCCCCTCATTATCTTATATGTTTCGATAAGATCACTTTTCATTCTTCTTGTTACGTCTTCAGATGCTCTAATAATGACTCCACAAGACAATGTGTTGTGCTTGAACTGTAGTGACCTTAGTCCATTTAATGTAACTCCAGAGTGAGGATCACGCGTGGTGGCCTGCCTTTTATACTAGGCCTGGCACACTTGTATAGGTAATCTACAAGTCTCCCACTGCAGTGCCTTCTGGTGGCAAGCCTTGTAATAGTACAAGCAGTAACCATGTAGGATACATGACATCACACTCCCCCAAGTCCTTTGTGCGAATCGCCTTTGCATTGACTGTGCTCTGGGCTTAGCTCTATCTGGTTGACCCTTGGAGGGTCGTTTCCATCTTGGGTGAGTAGGTGGTGTTTCGTTGGCAGTAGAGTTGCTGGTGGTTTCTGTTTGTGCGTCCAGGACCACTCCATTCTCTCCCCACCTCCCCCCCGCCCCCCCCCCCCCCCCCCCGCCACATAGAGATTGTGCTGTTGGTTCATTACATTCATATACATTCAAGTCCCCAAAAAATTTGCATTTACAGTATTGCATTTGTGGTACTGTGGTGAGGTAAGTATATTTGAATGGTGAGGTACATACTTGGAATATACTTGCCGTTAGTGCTGGGGTCAGCACCGGTGCGTGAGGACAAACTAGTGCCAGAACTGCTGGATGGTGGCCAGGTAGTCTGGTGGTGGAGCGGTGCCCAGTGCCTGCTCTCAGGGCTTTTGCCGTTGTTTCTTGCGTCGGGCAGGTTCACAGATGCCTGGGACCTCCCTGTCCTCTCTTTGCGCCCCGGGTCGCTGTTGCTCCCTAAGGAACAGTCATCTAGCAGTGCACAGGGAACTGCTGACTTGCTTGCCTGGGCGTTATTGGGTTTGGGATCCTGGCTGGTCCCAGTCCCATTTGGGAGGACTGTTGCGGGTGAGCCTTCGTTTCTGGGTGTAATCTTGGTGGCGATAGGGTCTGGGGGCTGTGCCTGAGCGCAGTTTGCTCTTTCAGGCTCGTGGCGGTTGCTGCCATCGGGTTCCTGAGAGGTGGAGCTGATCGGGGGCAGGGTATTGATACCGGTGCCGTTGCCCTCCTGAGATCGCTTGCTCTGCAGCTTGTATATATTAGCTGCTTGTGGCCACACTCTGGTCCCAGGGATGCAGGCTACAGAATTGGGTAGCTCGCTGGACCTGTGTGCTCCCAGTGGGTGTTTGCCCGTTGCATTGACTGTATGCATTTGAAATCCTACATCACACAACGTTTCATTACTTATGGTAAATAACCTGTAGCTCCGATCATAATCGCGAGACTTTTCCTTGCTTATTGCATGTACACAACTCTGATCATCAATGACACATTTTACATCTAACTCACAGTTGCTGTTACATTGATTGAGAGTGTGGAACTGTCCCTTTAAGTGTGGTGAGTTGTGGGCCTCCTTTAAGAGAGCATTGCTATCTTTATGAATTTAGGGAGCTAGGAGCTAAATTAAAAAATAGGACCTCAAATTAGAAATCTCAGGGTTGCTATCAGTGTCACATGCTAGTCAGAGTAGGAATCACAGGATAATTCAGATGAATACGTGGCTTGAGGAGTGGTGCAGAAGGGAGGGATTCAAATTCCTGGGACATTGGAACTGGTTCTGGGGGAGGTGGGACCAGTACAAACAGGACAGTCTGCACCTGGGCAGGACCGGAACCAATGTCCTAGGGGGAGTGTTTGCTAGTGCTCTTGGGGAGGTGTTGAACTAATATGGCAGGGGGATGGGAACCTATGCAGGGAGACAGAGGGAAATAGAATGGGGGCAGAAGCAAAAGATAGAAAGAAGAAAAGTAAAAGTGGAGGGCAGAGAAACCCAAGGCAAAAAGCAAAAAGGGCCACATTACAGCAAAATCCTAAGGGGGCAAAGGCTGTTAAAAAGACAAGCCTGAAGGCTCTGTGCCTCAATGCGAGAAGTATTCAGAATAAGGTGGCCGAATTAACTGCGCAGTTAACGGATATGATGTAATTGGCATCACGGAGACATGACTCCAGGGTGACCAAGGCTGGGAACTCAACATCCAGGGGGATTCAACATTTAGGAAGGATAGACAGAAAGGAAAAGGAGGTGGGGTGGCGGTGCTGGTTAAAGAGGAAATTAATGTAATAGTAAGGAAGAACATTAGCTTGGATGATGTGGAATCTGTATGGGTGGAGCAACGGAATACTAAAGGGCAGAAAACGCTAGTGGGAGTTGTGTACAGACAACCAAACAGTAGTAGTGAGGTTGGGGACAGCATCAAACAAGAAATTAGAGATGCGTGCAATAAAGATACAGCAGTTATCATGGGCGACTTCAATCTACGTATTGACTGGCTAACCAAACTGGTAGCAATGCGGTGGAGGAGAGGGATGGTTTTCTCGACCAATATGTCGAGGAACCAACTAGAGGGCTGGCCATCCTAGACTGAGTGATGTGTAATGAGAAAGGACTAATTAACAATCTTGTTGTGCGAGGCCCCTTGGGGAAGAGTGACCATAATATGGTAGAATTCTTCATTAAGATGGAGAGTGACACAGTTAATTCAGAGACAAGGGTCCTGAACTTGGGGAAAGGTAACTTCGATGGTATGAGACGTGAGTTGGCTAGAATAGATTGGTGAGTAATACCTAAAGGGTTGACGGTGGATAGGCAATGGCAAACATTTAAAGATCAGATGGATGAACTTCAACAATTGTACATCACTGTCTGGAGTAAAAATAAAATGGGGAAGGTGGCTCAACCGTGGCTAACAAGGGAAATTAAGGATAGTGTTAAATCCAAGGAAGAGGCATATAAATTGGCCAGAAAAAGCAGCAAACCTGAGGACTGGGAGAATTTTGTAATACAGCAGAGGAGAACAAAGGGTTTAATTAGGAGAGGGAAAATAAAGTATGAGAGGAAGTTTGCTGGGAACATAAAAACTGACTGCAAACGCTTCTATAGATATGTGAAGAGAAAAAGATCAGTGAAAACAAACATAGGTCCCTTGCAGTCAGATTCAGGTGAATTTATAATGGGGAACAAAGAAATGGCTGACCAATTAAACAAATACTTTGGTTCTGTTTTCACGAAGGAAGAAACAAATAACCTTCTGGAAATACTAGGGGACCGAGGGTCTAGTGAGAAGGAGGAACTGAACGAAATCCTTATTAGGCGGGAAATTGCATTAGGGAAATTGATGGGATTGAAGGCCGATGAATCCCCGGGGCCTGATAGTCTGCATCCCAGAGTACTTAAGGAAGTGGCCCGAGAAATAGTGGATGCATTGATGATCATTTTCCAACAGTCTATCGACTCTGGATCAGTTCCTATGGACTGGAGGGTAGCTAATGTAACACCACTTTTTAAGAAAGGAGCGAGAGAGAAAACGGGTAATTATAGACTGGTTAGCCTGACATCAGTAGTGGGGAAAATGTTGGAATCAATTATTAAAGATGAAATAGCAGCGCATTTGGAAAGCAGTAACAGAATCGGTCCAAGTCAGCATGGATTTATGAAAGGGAAATCATGCTTGACAAACCTTCTGGAATTTTTTGAGGATGTAACTAGTAGAGTGGACAAGGGAGAACCAGTGGATGTGGTGTATTTGGACTATCAAAAGGCTTTTGACAAGGTCCCACACAAGAGATTGGTGTGCAAAATCAAAGTGCATGGTATTGGGGGTAATGTACTGATGTGGATAGAGAACTGGTTGTCAGACAGGAAGCAGAGAGTCAGGATAAACGGGTCCTTTTAAGAATGGCAGGCAGTGACTAGTGGTGTACCGCAGGGCTCAGTGCTGGGACCCCAGCTCTTTACAATATACATTAATGATTTAGATGAAGGAATTGAGTGTAATATCTCCAAGTTTGCAGATGACACTAAATTGGGTGGCAGTGTGAGCTGTGAGGAAGACGCTAAAAGGCTGCAGGGTGACTTGGACAGGTTAGGTGAGTGGGCAAATGCATGGCAGATGCAGTATAATGTGGATAAATGTAAGGTTATCCACTTTGGGGGCAAAAACACGAAGGCAGAATATTATCTGAATGGCGGCAGATTAGGAAAGGGGGAGGTGCAACGAGACCTGGGTGTCATGGTTCATCAGTCATTGAAAGTTGGCATGCAGGTACAGCAGGCAGTGAAGAAGGCAAATGGTATGTTGGCCTTCATAGCTAGGGGATTTGAGTATAGGAGCAGGGAGGTCTTACTGCAATTGTACAGGGCCTTGGTGAGGCCTCACTGGAATATTGTATTCAGTTTTGGTCTCCTAATCTGAGGAAGGACGTTCTTGCTATTGAGGGAGTGCAGCGAAGGTTCACCAGATTGATTCCCGGGATGGCGGGACTGACATATGAGGAGAGACTGGATTAACTGGGCCTTTATACACTGGAGCTTAGAAGGATGAGAGGGGATCTCATAGAAATTTATAAGATTCTGACGGGACTGGACAGGTTAGATGCGGGAAGAATGTTCCCGATGATGGGGAAGTCCAGAACCAGGGGACACAGTCTTAGGATAAAGTTTAGGCCATTTAGGACTGAGATGATGAGAAACTTCTTCACACAGAGAGTTGTTAACCTGTGGAATTCCCTGCCGCAGAGAGTTGTTGATGCCAATTCATTGGATATATTCAAGAGGGAGTTAGATATGGCCCTTACGGCTAAAGGGATCAAGTGGTATGGAGAGAAAGCAGGAAAGGGGTACTGAGGGAATGATCAGCCATGATCTTGTTGCATGGTGGTGCAGGCTCGAGGGGCTGAATGGCCTACTCCTGCACCTATTTTCTATGTTTCTATGTTTATCCCAATCCTCTTCTTTTCTTGGTGCCACGTGTTGCTCCATCAGCGCTGCACCTCGTGGTCCGGCTGCCGCCATCTTTTTCTTCAGCGCTTCACCTCGTGGTTTGTGTGCCATCTTTCTTCCATCCACGATGTCGACTGCTGTGATCCTCTTCTCCCCGGATTCTGCCACCAAAGCTGGGAAGTCTCCTTTGGATCCGATTTTCTTCCTCCGGAGTCCTGCCACTAGAGCCTGGAATGTGTGTTCGGGTCGTCTCAGTTGGATCATCTCCACGCAGTCGTGCTGAGCAGTCTGTGCCTCGGGTGCTGTGCTGGTCTGCTCTCTGGTGCTGAATCCAACCTCAGGTGGGGTCTTACTTTGCCCCTGAGCGTGGGGGATGTCGATCGCTGGAGGGATGAAATCTTCCCAGCTCGAATGGATCTTCTCCATCCACCTTCTTCCGAGTAGCATTGGCCCATCACCTGCAACAATGCACAGGGGTAACTTGTGCACCGTGGCATCATGGAGTACCTTTACCTCCGCACTACCAACGACTGGGATAAGTTAATTGGTGTAGGTGCGCAGCTTTGCCTGAACTGGGAGCAACTTAGGTCGTTCAGCCTGATTGTCCCATAGCCTCTCAAAGGCCTCTTGATTCATTACTGACTGGCTCCCCCCCGTGTTCACTTCCATGAAGACTGGAACGCCATTTATCTCAACTTCGATCCTCAACGGAGAACATTTGGTGGTGCAGGTAAACATGCTATATACCTCATCGTGGGACTGAGCTGCCTCTCTGCCTATTGCCTCATGGCCACCTGCGGACTCTTCATCAACACAGTGAGTCATATTTCTTTTACACATTCGCTGGAGGTGGCCCTTTGTGCTGCAGCCTTCACAGACATAGTCTTTAAAACGGCACTGGTGAGCCCTGTGATTCCCACCGCAATGCCAGCATGGTGCTACTCGACTAGCCCCCCCGGCGGACTCTGAGTTAAGGGTCTCAGGGGCCTGTTCTCTCTCCCCTGAGAAGATTCACGTTCTACAGTCCAGCCTCTAAAAGGCGCCATTCTGTGCACAGTACTTTCCGGGTTTGAGTCCTGAGGATGAGTCATCCACCTAGAGCCTCAGGTCGAGGTCATGAATGCTTGGCTCACGGAGATGGCCTTCTGCAGTGTGACTGTAGTACCCGCAGATAGTAGCTCATGAAGAAGGCCCTCATGGCCGATTCCGATGACAAAGATATCCCGCAGCGCTTCGGTGAGGTGGTCGCCGAAATCACACGGTGCCGCCAGCCTCCTGAGATCTGCAGCATATTTCGCGATCTCCTGGCCTTCGGGCCGTTGGTGTGTATAAAACCAGTGTCCGGCTGCGAGGATGCTCTCTTTGGGCTTGAGTTGTTCTTGGATCAGTGTTACAAGCTCCTCGTACGTCTTGGTCGTTGTCTTCGCTGGTGCCAGCAAGTCCCTGACGAGGCCATAGACGGTGGGCCCACAACTGGTTGGCAGGATAGCTCTGCGTTTATCAGCCAGT
>NW_027251252.1:0-57052 GCF_044704955.1 Pristiophorus japonicus | reverse complement strand
CGCCCCCTCCTCTGTCTCCACGCCCCCTCCTCTGTCTCCACGCCCCCTCCTCTGTCTCCACGTCCCCTCCTCTGTCTCCACGCCCCTCCTCTGTCTCCACGCCCCCCTCCTCTGTCTCCACGCCCCCTCCTCTGTCTCCACGCCCCCTCCTCTGTCTCAACGCCCCCTCCTCTGTCTCCACGCCCCCTCCTCTGTCTCCACGCCCCCTCCTCTGTCTCCACGCCCCCTCCTCTGTCTCCACGCCCCCTCCTCTGTCTCCACGCCCTCTCCTCTGTCTCCACGCCCCACTCCTCTGTCTATAACCCCCCCTCCCCTGTCTCGATCACCACCCCTCAGCCTCCCCCTCCTCGGTCTCCCCTTCCTCTGTAACCACCCCTCCTCTCCATCCATCCCCCTCAACCCCCTCCTCTGTCTCCACTCCACTCCTCTGTCTCCACTCCCCTCCTCTGTCTCCCCCTACTCCTCTGTCTCCACCTCCCCTCCTCTGCCTCCAGCCCCCACCTCCCTTCCTCTGTCTCCACCTCCCCTCCTCTGTCTCCACCCAGCCTCCTCTGTCTCCACCCGGCCTCCTCTGTCTCCACCCCGCTCCTCTGCCTCCAGCCCCCACCTCTGTCTCCACACCTCACCTCTGTACACAACCGCTCGACCTCTGTCCCCACCTCTGTCTCCACGCCCCCTTCTCTGTCTCCACCATCACCTCTGACTCCACGCCCCCTCCTCTGTCTCCACGCCCCCTCCTCTGTCTCCACGCCCCCTCCTCTGTCTCCACGCCCCCTCCTCTGTCTCCACGCCCGCTCCTCTGTCTCCTCGCCCCCTCCTCTGTCTCCGCGCCCCCTCCTCTGTCTCCGCGCCCCCTCCTCTGTCTCCGCGCCCCCTCCTCTGTCTCCGCGCCCCCTCCTCTGTCTCCTCGCCCCCTCCTCTGTCTCCACGCCCGCTCCTCTGTCTCCACGCCCCCTCCTCTGTCTCCACGCCCCCTCCTCTGTCTCCACGCGCCTCCTCTGTTTCCACGCCCCTCCTCTGTCTCCACGCCCCTCCTCTGTCTCCACGCCTCCCCTCTGTCTCCACGCCCCCTCCTCTGTCTCCACGCCCCCTCCTCTGTCTCACGCCCCCTCCTCTGTCTCCACGCCCCCTCCTCTGTCTACACGCCCCCTCCTCTGTCTCCACGCCCGCTCCTCTGTCTCCACGCCCGCTCCTCTGACTCCACGCCCCCTCCTCTTTCTCCACGCCCCCTCCTCTGCCTCCACGCACCCTCCTCTGCCTCCACGCCCCCTCCTCTGTCTCCACGCCCCCTCCTCTGTCTCCACGCCCCCTCCTCTGTCTCCACGCCCCCTCCTCTGTCTCCACGCCTCCTCCTCTGTCTCCACGCCCCCTCCTCTATCTCCACGCCCCCTCCTCTGTCTCCACGCCACCTCCTCGGTCTCCACGCCCCCTCCTCTGTCTCCACGCCCCCTCCCCTGTCTCCACGTCCCCTCCCCTGTCTAGCCGCCCCCTCCCCTGTCTAGCCGCCCACTCCCCTGTCTAGCCGCCCCCTCCCCTGTCTGTAACCCCCCCTCCCCTGTCTCCATCACCACCCCTCAGCCTCCCCCTCCTCTGTCTCCCCTTCCTCTGTAACCACCCCTCCTCTCCATCCATCACCCTCAACCCCCTCCTCTGTCTCCACGCCCCCTCCTCTGTCTCCACGCCCCCTCCTCTGTCTCCACGCCCCCTCCTCTGTCTCCACTCCCCTCCTCTGTCTCCACTCCCCTCCTCTGTCTCCAATCCCCTCCTCTGTCTCCACTCCCCTCCTCTGTCTCCCCGCACTCCTCTCTCTCCCCCCACTCCTCTGTCTCCACCTCCCCTCCTCTGTCTCCACCCGGCCTCCTCTGTCTCCACCCGGCCTCCTCTGTCTCCACCCGGCCTCCTCTGTCTCCACCCGGCCTCCTCTGTCTCCACCCGGCCTCCTCTGTCTCCACCCGGCCTCCTCTGTCTCTACCCTGCCTCCTCTGTCTCCACCGGACCTCCTCTGTCTCCACCCGGCCTCCTCTGTCTCCAGCCGGCCTCCTCTGTCTCCACGCGGCCTCCTCTGTCTCCACCCCGCTCCTCTGCCTCCAGCCCCCACCTCCGTCTCCACACCTCACCTCTGTACACAAGCGCTCGACCTCTGTCCCCACCTCCCCACCTCTGTCTCCACCCCCACCTCTGACTCCACCATCACCTCTGTCTCCACGCCCCCTCCTCTGTCTCCACGCCCCCTCCTCTGTCTCCACGCCCCCTCCTCTGTCTCCACGCCCCCTCCTCTGTCTCCACGTCCCGCCCTCTGTCTCCACGCCCCCTCCTCTGTCTCCACGCCCCCTCCTCTGTCTCCACGCCCCCTCCTCTGTCTCCACGCCCCCTCCTCTGTCTCCACGCCCCCTCCTCTGTCTCCACGCCCCCTCCTCTGTCTCCACGCCCCCTCCTCTGTCTCCACGCCCCCTCCTCTGTCTCCACGCCCCCTCCTCTGTCTCCACGCCCCCTCCTCTGTCTCCTCGCCCCCTCCTCTGTCTCCGCGCCCCCTCCTCTATCTCCGCGCCCCCTCCTCTGTCTCCGCGCCCCCTCCTCTGTCTCCGCGCCCCCTCCTCTGTCTCCTCGCCCCCTCCTCTGTCTCCACGCCCGCTCCTCTGTCTCCACGCCCCCTCCTCTGTCTCCACGCCCCCTCCTCTGTCTCCACGCGCCTCCTCTGTTTCCACGCCCCTCCTCTGTCTCCACGCCCCTCCTCTGTCTCCACGCCTCCCCTCTGTCTCCACGCCCCCTCCTCTGTCTCCACGCCCCCTCCTCTGTCTCACGCCCCCTCCTCTGTCTCCACGCCCCCTCCTCTGTCTCCACGCCCCCTCCTCTGTCTCCACGCCCGCTCCTCTGTCTCCACGCCCGCTCCTCTGACTCCACGCCCCCTCCTCTTTCTCCACGCCCCCTCCTCTGCCTCCACGCCCCCTCCTCTGCCTCCACGCCCCCTCCTCTGTCTCCACGCCCCCTCCTCTGTCTCCACGCCCCCTCCTCTGTCTCCACGCCCCCTCCTCTGTCTCCACGCCCCCTCCTCTGTCTCCACGCCTCCTCCTCTGTCTCCACGCCCCCTCCTCTATCTCCACGCCCCCTCCTCTGTCTCCACGCCACCTCCTCGGTCTCCACGCCCCCTCCTCTGTCTCCACGCCCCCTCCCCTGTCTCCACGTCCCCTCCCCTGTCTAGCCGCCCCCTCCCCTGTCTAGCCGCCCACTCCCCTGTCTAGCCGCCCCCTCCCCTGTCTGTAACCCCCCCTCCCCTGTCTCCATCACCACCCCTCAGCCTCCCCCTCCTCTGTCTCCCCTTCCTCTGTAACCACCCCTCCTCTCCATCCATCACCCTCAACCCCCTCCTCTGTCTCCACGCCCCCTCCTCTGTCTCCACGCCCCCTCCTCTGTCTCCACGCCCCCTCCTCTGTCTCCACGCCCCCTCCTCTGTCTCCACTCCCCTCCTCTGTCTCCACTCCCCTCCTCTGTCTCCAATCCCCTCCTCTGTCTCCCCGCACTCCTCTCTCTCCCCCCACTCCTCTGTCTCCACCTCCCCTCCTCTGTCTCCACCCGGCCTCCTCTGTCTCCACCCGGCCTCCTCTGTCTCCACCCGGCCTCCTCTGTCTCCACCCGGCCTCCTCTGTCTCCACCCGGCCTCCTCTGTCTCCACCCGGCCTCCTCTGTCTCTACCCTGCCTCCTCTGTCTCCACCGGACATCCTCTGTCTCCACCCGGCCTCCTCTGTCTCCAGCCGGCCTCCTCTGTCTCCACGCGGCCTCCTCTGTCTCCACCCCGCTCCTCTGCCTCCAGCCCCCACCTCCGTCTCCACACCTCACCTCTGTACACAAGCGCTCGACCTCTGTCCCCACCTCCCCACCTCTGTCTCCACCCCCCACCTCTGACTCCACCATCACCTCTGTCTCCACGCTCCCTCCTCTGTCTCCACGCCCCCTCCTCTGTCTCCACGCCCCCTCCTCTGTCTCCACGCCCCTCCTCTGTCTCCACGCCCCCTCCTCTGTCTCCACGCCCCCTCCTCTGTCTCCACGCCCCCTCCTCTGTCTCCACGCCCCCTCCTCTCTCTCCACGCCCCCTCCTCTGTCTCCACGCCCCCTCCTCTGTCTCCACGTCCCCTCCTCTGCCTCCACGTCGCCCTCCTCTGTCTCCACGGCCCCTCCTCTGTCTCCACGGCCCCTCCTCTGTCTCCACGGCCCCTCCTCTGTCTCCACGGCCCCTCCTCTGTCTCCACGGCCCCTCCTCTGTATCCACCTCCCCTCCTCTGTCTCCACCTCCCCTCCTCTGTCTCCACCCGGCCTCCTCTGACTCCACCCGGCCTCCTCTGTCTCCACCCGGCCTCCTCTGTCTCCACCCGGCCTCCTCTGTCTCCACCCCGCTCCTCTGCCTCCAGCCCCCACCTCTGTCTCCACACCTCACCTCTGTACACAACCGCTCGACCTCTGTCCCCACTTCCCCACCTCTGTCTCCACGCCCCCTTCTCTGTCTCCACCATCACCTCTGTCTCCACGCCCCCTCCTCTGTCTCCACGCCACCTCCTCTGTCTCCACGCCTCCTCCTCTGTCTCCACGCCCCCTCCTCTGTCTCCACGCCCCATCCTTTGTCTCCACGCCCCATCCTCTGTCTCCACGCCCCCTCCTCTGTCTCCACGCCACCTCCTCTGTCTCCACGGCCCCTCCTCTGTCTCCACGGCCCCTCCTCTGTCTCCACGGCCCCTCCTCTGTCTCCACGGCCCCTCCTCTGTCCCCACGGCCCCTCCTCTGTCCCCACGGCCCCTCCTCTGTCCCCACGGCCCCTCCTCTGTCTCCACGCCCCCTCATCTGTCTCCACGCCCCCTCCTCTGTCTCCACGCCCCCTCCTCTGTCTCCACGCCCCCTCCTCTGTCTCCACGCCCCCTCCTCTGTCTCCACGCCCCCTCCTCTGTCTCCACGTCCCCTCCTCTGTCTCCACGCCCCTCCTCTGTCTCCACGCCCCCTCCTCTGTCTCCACGCCCCCTCCTCTGTCTCCACGCCCCCTCCTCTGTCTCCACGCCCCCTCCTCTGTCTCCACGCCACCTCCTCTGTCTCCACGCCCCCTCCTCTGTCTCCACGCCCCCTCCTCTGTCTCCACGCCCCCTCCTCTGTCTCCACGCCCCCTCCTCTGTCTCCACGCCCCCTCCTCTGTCTCCACGCCCCCTCTTCTGTCTCCACGCCCCCTCCTCTGTCTCCACGCCCTCTCCTCTGTCTCCACGCCCCACTCCTCTGTCTATAACCCCCCCTCCCCTGTCTCGATCACCACCCCTCAGCCTCCCCCTCCTCGGTCTCCCCTTCCTCTGTAACCACCCCTCCTCTCCATCCATCCCCCTCAACCCCCTCCTCTGTCTCCACTCCACTCCTCTGTCTCCACTCCCCTCCTCTGTCTCCCCCTACTCCTCTGTCTCCACCTCCCCTCCTCTGCCTCCAGCCCCCACCTCCCTTCCTCTGTCTCCACCTCCCCTCCTCTGTCTCCACCCAGCCTCCTCTGTCTCCACCCGGCCTCCTCTGTCTCCACCCCGCTCCTCTGCCTCCAGACCCCACCTCTGTCTCCACACGTCACCTCTGTACACAACCGCTCGACCTCTGTCCCCACCTCTGTCTCCACGCCCCCTTCTCTGTCTCCACCATCACCTCTGTCTCCACGCCCCCTCCTCTGTCTCCACGCCCCCTCCTCTGTCTCCACGCCCCCTCCTCTGTCTCCACGCCCCCTCCTCTGTCTCCACGCCCCCTCCTCTGTCTCCACGCCCCCTCCTCTGCCTCCACGCCCCCTCCTCTGTCTCCACGCCCCCTCCTCTGACTCCGCGCCCCCTCCTCTGTCTCCGCGCCCCCTCCTCTGTCTCCGCGCCCCCTCCTCTGTCTCCTCGCCCCCTCCTCTGTCTCCACGCCCGCTCCTCTGTCTCCACGCCCCCTCCTCTGTCTCCACGCCCCCTCCTCTGTCTCCACGCGCCTCCTCTGTTTCCACGCCCCTCCTCTGTCTCCACGCCCCTCCTCTGTCTCCACGCCTCCCCTCTGTCTCCACGCCCCCTCCTCTGTCTCCACGCCCCCTCCTCTGTCTCACGCCCCCTCCTCTGTCTCCACGCCCCCTCCTCTGTCTCCACGCCCCCTCCTCTGTCTCCACGCCCGCTCCTCTGTCTCCACGCCCGCTCCTCTGACTCCACGCCCGCTCCTCTTTCTCAACGCCCCCTCCTCTGTCTCCACGCCCCCTCCTCTGCCTCCACGCCCCCTCCTCTGTCTCCACGCCCCCTCCTCTGTCTCCACGCCCCCTCCTCTGTCTCCACGCCCCCTCCTCTGTCTCCACGCCCCCTCCTCTGTCTCCACGCCCCCTCCTCTATCTCCACGCCCCCTCCTCTGTCTCCACGCCACCTCCTCGGTCTCCACGCCCCCTCCTCTGTCTCCACGCCCCCTCCCTGTCTCCACGTCCCCTCCCCTGTCTAGCCGCCCCCTCCCCTGTCTAGCCGCCCACTCCCCTGTCTAGCCGCCCCCTCCCCTGTCTGTAACCCCCCCTCCCCTGTCTCCATCACCACCCCTCAGCCTCCCCCTCCTCTGTCTCCCCTTCCTCTGTAACCACCCCTCCTCTCCATCCATCACCCTCAACCCCCTCCTCTGTCAACCCCCTCCTCTGTCTCCACGCCCCCTCCTCTGTCTCCACGCCCCCTCCTCTGTCTCCACGCCCCCTCCTCTGTCTCCACTCCCCTCCTCTGTCTCCACTCCCCTCCTCTGTCTCCAATCCCCTCCTCTGTCTCCACTCCCCTCCTCTGTCTCCCCGCACTCCTCTCTCCCCCCACTCCTCTGTCTCCACCTCCCCTCCTCTGTCTCCACCCGGCCTCCTCTGTCTCCACCCGGCCTCCTCTGTCTCCACCCGGCCTCCTCTGTCTCCACCCGGCCTCCTCTGTCTCCACCCGGCCTCCTCTGTCTCCACCCGGCCTCCTCTGTCTCTACCCTGCCTCCTCTGTCTCCACCGGACCTCCTCTGTCTCCACCCGGCCTCCTCTGTCTCCAGCCGGCCTCCTCTGTCTCCACGCGGCCTCCTCTGTCTCCACCCCGCTCCTCTGCCTCCAGCCCCCACCTCCGTCTCCACACCTCACCTCTGTACACAACCGCTCGACCTCTGTCCCCACCTCCCCACCTCTGTCTCCACCCCCCACCTCTGACTCCACCATCACCTCTGTCTCCACGCCCCCTCCTCTGTCTCCACGCCCCCTCCTCTGTCTCCAAGCCCCCTCCTCTGTCTCCACGTCCCGCCCTCTGTCTCCACGCCCCCTCCTCTGTCTCCACGCCCCCTCCTCTGTCTCCACGCCCCCTCCTCTGTCTCCACGCCCCCTCCTCTGTCTCCACGCCCCCTCCTCTGTCTCCACGCCCCCTCCTCTGTCTCCACGCCCCCTCCTCTGTCTCCACGCTCCCTCCTCTGTCTCCACGCCCCCTCCTCTGTCTCCACGCCCCCTCCTCTGTCTCCACGCCCCCTCCTCTGTCTCCACGCCCCCTCCTCTGTCTCCACGCCCCCTCCTCTGTCTCCACGCCCCCTCCTCTGTCTCCACGCCCCCTCCTCTGTCTCCACGCCCCCTCCTCTGTCTCCACGCCCCCTCCTCTGTCTCCACGCCCCCTCCTCTCTCTCCACGCCCCCTCCTCTGTCTCCACGCCCCCTCCTCTGTCTCCACGTCCCCTCCTCTGTCTCCACGTCGCCCTCCTCTGTCTCCACGGCCCCTCCTCTGTCTCCACGGCCCCTCCTCTGTCTCCACGGCCCCTCCTCTGTCTCCACGGCCCCTCATCTGTCTCCACGGCCCCTCCTCTGTCTCCACCTCCCCTCCTCTGTCTCCACCTCCCCTCCTCTGTCTCCACCCGGCCTCCTCTGACTCCACCCGGCCTCCTCTGTCTCCACCCGGCCTCCTCTGTCTCCACCCGGCCTCCTCTGTCTCCACCCCGCTCCTCTGCCTCCAGCCCCCACCTCTGTCTCCACACCTCACCTCTGTACACAACCGCTCGACCTCTGTCCCCACTTCCCCACCTCTGTCTCCACGCCCCCTTCTCTGTCTCCACCATCACCTCTGTCTCCACGCCCCCTCCTCTGTCTCCACGCCCCCTCCTCTGTCTCCACGCCACCTCCTCTGTCTCCACGCCCCATCCTTTGTCTCCACGCCCCATCCTCTGTCTCCACGCCCCCTCCTCTGTCTCCACGCCACCTCCTCTGTCTCCACGGCCCCTCCTCTGTCTCCACGGCCCCTCCTCTGTCTCCACGGCCCCTCCTCTGTCCCCACGGCCCCTCCTCTGTCCCCACGGCCCCTCCTCTGTCCCCACGGCCCCTCCTCTGTCTCCACGCCCCCTCATCTGTCTCCACGCCCCCTCCTCTGTCTCCACGCCCCCTCCTCTGTCTCCACGCCCCCTCCTCTGTCTCCACGCCCCCTCCTCTGTCTCCACGCCCCCTCCTCTGTCTCCACGTCCCCTCCTCTGTCTCCACGCCCCTCCTCTGTCTCCACGCCCCCTCCTCTGTCTCCACGCCCCCTCCTCTGTCTCCACGCCCCCTCCTCTGTCTCCACGCCCCCTCCTCTGTCTCCACGCCCCCTCCTCTGTCTCCACGCCCCCTCCTCTGTCTCCACGCCCCCTCCTCTGTCTCCACGCCCCCTCCTCTGTCTCCACGCCCCCTCCTCTGTCTCCACGCCCCCTCTTCTGTCTCCACGCCCCCTCCTCTGTCTCCACGCCCCCTCCTCTGTCTCCACGCCCTCTCCTCTGTCTCCACGCCCCACTCCTCTGTCTATAACCCCCCCTCCCCTGTCTCGATCACCACCCCTCAGCCTCCCCCTCCTCGGTCTCCCCTTCCTCTGTAACCACCCCTCCTCTCCATCCATCCCCCTCAACCCCCTCCTCTGTCTCCACTCCACTCCTCTGTCTCCACTCCCCTCCTCTGTCTCCCCCTACTCCTCTGTCTCCACCTCCCCTCCTCTGCCTCCAGCCCCCACCTCCCTTCCTCTGTCTCCACCTCCCCTCCTCTGTCTCCACCCAGCCTCCTCTGTCTCCACCCGGCCTCCTCTGTCTCCACCCCGCTCCTCTGCCTCCAGACCCCACCTCTGTCTCCACACGTCACCTCTGTACACAACCGCTCGACCTCTGTCCCCACCTCTGTCTCCACGCCCCCTTCTCTGTCTCCACCATCACCTCTGTCTCCACGCCCCCTCCTCTGTCTCCACGCCCCCTCCTCTGTCTCCACGCCCCCTCCTCTGTCTCCACGCCCCCTCCTCTGTCTCCACGCCCCCTCCTCTGCCTCCACGCCCCCTCCTCTGTCTCCACGCCCCCTCCTCTGACTCCGCGCCCCCTCCTCTGTCTCCGCGCCCCCTCCTCTGTCTCCGCGCCCCCTCCTCTGTCTCCGCGCACCCTCCTCTGTCTCCTCGCCCCCTCCTCTGTCTCCACGCCCGCTCCTCTGTCTCCACGCCCCCTCCTCTGTCTCCACGCCCCCTCCTCTGTCTCCACGCGCCTCCTCTGTTTCCACGCCCCTCCTCTGTCTCCACGCCCCTCCTCTGTCTCCACGCCTCCCCTCTGTCTCCACGCCCCCTCCTCTGTCTCCACGCACCCTCCTCTGTCTCACGCCCCCTCCTCTGTCTCCACGCCCCCTCCTCTGTCTCCACGCCCCCTCCTCTGTCTCCACGCCCGCTCCTCTGTCTCCACGCCCGCTCCTCTGACTCCACGCCCGCTCCTCTTTCTCAACGCCCCCTCCTCTGTCTCCACGCCCCCTCCTCTGCCTCCACGCCCCCTCCTCTGTCTCCACGCCCCCTCCTCTGTCTCCACGCCCCCTCCTCTGTCTCCACGCCCCCTCC
The DNA here is from genome assembly GCF_044704955.1 of Pristiophorus japonicus. NCBI lineage: Eukaryota > Metazoa > Chordata > Chondrichthyes > Pristiophoridae > Pristiophorus > Pristiophorus japonicus. The sequence continues at coordinate 47,225 of NW_027251252.1, read as the reverse complement.
TCTGTCTCCACGCCCCCTCCTCTGTCTCCACGCCCCCTCCTCTATCTCCACGCCCCCTCCTCTGTCTCCACGCCACCTCCTCGGTCTCCACGCCCCCTCCTCTGTCTCCACGCCCCCTCCCCTGTCTCCACGTCCCCTCCCCTGTCTAGCCGCCCCCTCCCCTGTCTAGCCGCCCACTCCCCTGTCTAGCCGCCCCCTCCCCTGTCTGTAACCCCCCCTCCCCTGTCTCCATCACCACCCCTCAGCCTCCCCCTCCTCTGTCTCCCCTTCCTCTGTAACCACCCCTCCTCTCCATCCATCACCCTCAACCCCATCCTCTGTCTCCACGCCCCCTCCTCTGTCTCCACGCCCCCTCCTCTGTCTCCACGCCCCCTCCTCTGTCTCCACTCCCCTCCTCTGTCTCCACTCCCCTCCTCTGTCTCCAATCCCCTCCTCTGTCTCCACTCCCCTCCTCTGTCTCCCCGCACTCCTCTCTCTCCCCCCACTCCTCTGTCTCCACCTCCCCTCCTCTGTCTCCACCCGGCCTCCTCTGTCTCCACCCGGCCTCCTCTGTCTCCACCCGGCCTCCTCTGTCTCCACCCGGCCTCCTCTGTCTCCACCCGGCCTCCTCTGTCTCCACCCGGCCTCCTCTGTCTCTACCCTGCCTCCTCTGTCTCTACCCTGCCTCCTCTGTCTCCACCGGACCTCCTCTGTCTCCACCCGGCCTCCTCTGTCTCCAGCCGGCCTCCTCTGTCTCCACGCGGCCTCCTCTGTCTCCACCCCGCTCCTCTGCCTCCAGCCCCCACCTCCGTCTCCACACCTCACCTCTGTACACAACCGCTCGACCTCTGTCCCCACCTCCCCACCTCTGTCTCCACCCCCCACCTCTGACTCCACCATCACCTCTGTCTCCACGCCCCCTCCTCTGTCTCCACGCCCCCTCCTCTGTCTCCACGCCCCCTCCTCTGTCTCCACGCCCCCTCCTCTGTCTCCACGCCCCCTCCTCTGTCTCCACGTCCCGCCCTCTGTCTCCACGCCCCCTCCTCTGTCTCCACGCCCCCTCCTCTGTCTCCACGCCCCCTCCTCTGTCTCCACGCCCCCTCCTCTGTCTCCACGCCCCCTCCTCTGTCTCCACGCCCCCTCCTCTGTCTCCACGCTCCCTCCTCTGTCTCCACGCCCCCTCCTCTGTCTCCACGCCCCCTCCTCTGTCTCCACGCCCCCTCCTCTGTCTCCACGCCCCCTCCTCTGTCTCCACGCCCCCTCCTCTGTCTCCACGCCCCTCCTCTGTCTCCACGCCCCCTCCTCTGTCTCCACGCCCCCTCCTCTGTCTCCACGCCCCCTCCTCTGTCTCCACGCCCCCTCCTCTGTCTCCACGCCCCCTCCTCTGTCTCCACGCCCCCTCCTCTGTCTCCACGTCCCCCTCCTCTGTCTCCACGTCCCCCTCCTCTGTCTCCACGTCCCCCTCCTCTGTCTCCACGTCCCCCTCCTCTGTCTCCACGTCCCCCTCCTCTGTCTCCACGTCCCCTCCTCTGTCTCCACGTCCCCTCCTCTGTCTCCACGCCCCTCCTCTGTCTCCACGGCCCCTCCTCTGTCTCCACGGCCCCTCCTCTGTCTCCACGGCCCCTCCTCTGTCTCCACGGCCCCTCATCTGTCTCCACGGCCCCTCCTCTGTATCCACGACCCCTCCTCTGTCTCCACGCCCCTCCTCTGTCTCCACGCCCCCTCCTCTGTCTCCACGCCCCCTCCTCTGTCTCCACGCCCCCTCCTCTGTCTCCACGCCCACTCCTCTGTCTCCACGCCCCCTCCTCTGTCCCCACCCCCTCTCCCCTGTCTTTCACCCCCCTCCCCTGTCTCCACCAACACCCCTCAGCCTCCCCCTCCTCTGTCTCCCCTTCCTCTGTAACCACCCCTCCTCTCCATCCATCCCCCTCAACCCCCTCCTCTGTCTGCACGCCCCCTCCTCTGTCTGCACGCCCCCTCCTCTGTCTCCACTCCCCTCCTCTGTCTCCACCCGGCCTCCTCTGTCTCCACCCGGCCTCCTCTGTCTCCACCCGGCCTCCTCTGTCTCCACCCGGCCTCCTCTGTCTCCACCCGGCCTCCTCTGTCTCCACCCGGCCTCCTCTGTCTCCACCCCGCCTCCTCTGTCTCCACCCCGCTCCTCTGTCTCCAGCCCCCACCTCCGTCTCCACACCTCACCTCTGTACACAACCGCTCGACCTCTGTCCCCACCTCCCCACCTCTGTCTCCACCCCCCACCTCTGACTCCACCATCTCCTCTGTCTCCACGCCCCCTCCTCTGTCTCCACGCCCCCTCCTCTGTCTCCACGTCCCCCTCCTCTGTCTCCACGTCCCCCTCCTCTGTCTCCACGTCCCCCTCCTCTGTCTCCACGTCCCCCTCCTCTGTCTCCACGTCCCCCTCCTCTGTCTGCACGTCCCCTCCTCTGTCTCCACGTCCCCTCCTCTGTCTCCACGCCCCTCCTCTGTCTCCACGGCCCCTCCTCTGTCTCCACGGCCCCTCCTCTGTCTCCACGGCCCCTCATCTGTCTCCACGGCCCCTCCTCTGTATCCACGACCCCTCCTCTGTCTCCACGCCCCTCCTCTGTCTCCACGCCCCCTCCTCTGTCTCCACGCCCCCTCCTTTGTCTCCACGCCCACTCCTCTGTCTCCACGCCCCCTCCTCTGTCCCCACCCCCTCTCCCCTGTCTTTCACCCCCCTCCCCTGTCTCCACCAACACCCCTCAGCCTCCCCCTCCTCTGTCTCCCCTTCCTCTGTAACCACCCCTCCTCTCCATCCATCCCCCTCAACCCCCTCCTCTGTCTGCACGCCCCCTCCTCTGTCTGCACGCCCCCTCCTCTGTCTCCACTCCCCTCCTCTGTCTCCACCCGGCCTCCTCTGTCTCCACCCGGCCTCCTCTGTCTCCACCCGGCCTCCTCTGTCTCCACCCGGCCTCCTCTGTCTCCACCCGGCCTCCTCTGTCTCCACCCGGCCTCCTCTGTCTCCACCCGGCCTCCTCTGTCTCCACCCCGCCTCCTCTGTCTCCACCCCGCTCCTCTGTCTCCAGCCCCCACCTCCGTCTCCACACCTCACCTCTGTACACAACCGCTCGACCTCTGTCCCCACCTCCCCACCTCTGTCTCCACCCCCCACCTCTGACTCCACCATCTCCTCGGTCTCCACGCCCCCTCCTCTGTCTCCACGCCCCCTCCTCTGTCTCCACGCCCCCTCCTCTGTCTCCACGCCCCCTCCTCTGTCTCCACGCCCCCTCCTCTGTCTCCAAGCCCCCTCCTCTGTCTCCACGCCCCCTTCTCTGTCTCCACGCCCCCTCCTCTGTCTCCACGCCCCCTCCTCTGTCTCCACGCCCCCACCTCTGTCTCCACGCCCCCTTCTCTGTCTCCACCATCACCTCTGTCTCCACGCCCCCTCCTCTGTCTCCACGCCCCCTCCTCTGTCTCCACGCCCCCTCCTCTGTCTCCACGCCCCCTCCTCTGTCTCCACGCCCCCTCCTCTGTCCCCACCCCCCCTCCCCTGTCTTTCACCCCCCTCCCCTGTCTCCATCAACACCCCTCAGCCTCCCCCTCCTCTGTCTCCCCTTCCTCTGTAACCACCCCTCCTCTCCATCCATCCCCCTCAACCCCCTCCTCTGTCTGCACGCCCCACCTCTGTCTGCACGCCCCCTCCTCTGTCTGCATGCCCCCTCCTCTGTCTCCACTCCCCTCCTCTGTCTCCACCCGGCCTCCTCTGTCTCCACCCGGCCTCCTCTGTCTCCACCCGGCCTCCTCTGTCTCCACCCGGCCTCCTCTGTCTCCACCCGGCCTCCTCTGTCTCCACCCGGCCTCCTCTGTCTCCACCCGGCCTCCTCTGTCTCCACCCGGCCTCCTCTGTCTCCACCCCGCCTCCTCTGTCTCCACCCCGCCTCCTCTGTCTCCACCCCGCTCCTCTGCCTCCAGCCCCCTCCTCTGTCTCCACGCCCCCTCCTCTGTCTCCACGCCCGCTCCTCTGTCTCCACGCCCCCTCCTCTGTCTCCACGCCCCTCCTCTGTCTCCACGCCCCTCCTCTGTCTCCACGCCCCCTCCTCTGTCTATAACCCCCCTCCCCTGTCTCCATCACCACCCCTCAGCCTCCCCCTCCTCTGTCTCCCCTTCCTCTGTAACCACCCCTCCTCTCCATCCATCCCCCTCAACCCCCTCCTCTGTCTGCACGCCCCACCTCTGTCTGCACGCCCCCTCCTCTGTCTGCATGCCCCCTCCTCTGTCTGCATGCCCCCTCCTCTGTCTCCACACCCCTCCTCTGTCTCCACCCGGCCTCCTCTGTCTCCACCCGGCCTCCTCTGTCTCCACCCGGCCTCCTCTGTCTCCACCCGGCCTCCTCTGTCTCCACCCGGCCTCCTCTGTCTCCACCCGGCCTCCTCTGTCTCCACCCCGCCTCCTCTGTCTCCACCCCGCCTCCTCTGTCTCCACCCCGCCTCCTCTGTCTCCACCCCGCCTCCTCTGTCTCCAGCCCGCTCCTCTGTCTCCACGCCCCCTCCTCTGTCTCCACGCCCGCTCCTCTGTCTCCACGCCCCCCTCCTCTGTCTCCACGCCCCCTCCTCTGTCTCCACGCCCCTCCTCTGTCTCCACGCCCCCTCCTCTGTCTCCACGCCCCCTCCTCTGTCTTCACGCCCCCTCCTCTGTCTCCACGCCCCCTCCTCTGTCTCCACGCCCCCTCCTCTGTCTCCACGCCCCCTCCTCTGTCTCCACGCCCCCTCCTCTGTCTCCACGCCCCCTCCTCTGTCTCCACGCCCCCTCCTCTGTCTCCACGCCCCCTCCTCTGTCTCCACGCCCCCTCCTCTGTCTCCACGCCCCCTCCTCTGTCTCCACGCCCCCTCCTCTGTCTCCACGCCCGCTCCTCTGTCTCCACGCCCCCTCCTCTGTCTCCACGCCCCCTCCTCTGTCTCCACGCCCCTCCTCTGTCTCCACGCCCCCTCCTCTGTCTCCACGCCACTTCCTCTGTCTCCACGCCCCTCCTCTGTCTTCACGCCCCTCCTCTGTCTCCACGCCCCCTCCTCTGTCTCCACGCCCCCTCCTCTGTCTCCACGCCCCCTCCTCTGTCTCCACGCCCCTCCTCTGTCTCCACGACCCCTCCTCTGTCTCCACGACCCCTCCTCTGTCTCCACGACCCCTCCTCTGTCTCCACGACCCCTCCTCTGTCTCCACGACCCCTCCTCTGTCCCCACGACCCCTCCTCTGTCTCCACGATCCCTCCTCTCTCTCCACGACCCCTCCTCTGTCTCCACGCCCCCTCCTCTGTCCCCACGACCCCTCCTCGGTCTCCACGCCCCCTCCTCGGTCTCCACGCCCCCTCCTCTGTCTCCACGCCCCCTCCTCTGTCTCCACGCCCCCTCCTCCGTCTCCACGCCCCCTCCTCCGTCTCCACGCCCCCTCCTCTGTCTCCACGCCCCCTCCTCTGTCTACACGCCCCCACCTCCGTCTCCACACCTCACCTCTGTACACAACCGCTCGACCTCTGTCCCCACCTCCCCACCTCTGTCTCCACCATCACCTCCGTCTCCACGCTCCCTCCTCTGCCTCCACGCCCCCTCCTCTGTCTCCACGCCCCCTCCTCTGTCTCCACGCCCCCTCCTCTGTCTCTACGCCCCCTCCTCTGTCTCCACGCCCCCTCCTCTGTCTCCACGCCCCCTCCTCTGTCTCCCCTTCCTCTGTAACCACCCCTCCTCTCCAACCATCCCCCTCAACCCCCTCCTCTGTCTCCACTCCACTCCTCTGTCTCCCCCTACTCCTCTGTCTCCACCTGCCCTCCTCTGTCTCCACCTCCCCTCCTCTATCTCCACCTCCCCTCCTCTGTCTCCACCTCCCCTCCTCTGTCTCCACCCGGCCTCCTCTGACTCCACCCGGCCTCCTCTGTCTCCACCCGGCCTCCTCTGTCTCCACCCGGCCTCCTCTGTCTCCACCCCGCTCCTCTGCCTCCAGCCCCCACCTCTGTCTCCACACCTCACCTCTGTACACAACCGCTCGACCTCTGTCCCCACTTCCCCACCTCTGTCTCCACGCCCCCTTCTCTGTCTCCACCATCACCTCTGTCTCCACGCCCCCTCCTCTGTCTCCACGCCCCCTCCTCTGTCTCCACGCCCCCTCCTCTGTCTCCACGCCCCCTCCTCTGTCTCCACGCCCCCTCCTCTGTCTCCACGCCACCTCCTCTGTCTCCACGCCTCCTCCTCTGTCTCCACGCCCCCTCCTCTGTCTCCACGCCCCATCCTCTGTCTCCACGACCCCTCCTCTGTCTCCACGCCCCCTCCTCTGTCTCCACGCCCCCTCCTCTGTCTCCACGCCCCCTCCTCTGTCTCCACGCCCCTCCTCTGTCTCCACGCCCCCTCCTCTGTCTCCACGCCACTTCCTCTGTCTCCACGCCCCTCCTCTGTCTCCACGCCCCTCCTCTGTCTCCACGCCCCCTCCTCTGTCTCCACGCCCCCTCCTCTGTCTCCACGCCCCTCCTCTGTCTCCACGCCCCCTCCTCTGTCTCCACGACCCCTCCTCTGTCTCCACGACCCCTCCTCTGTCTCCACGACCCCTCCTCTGTCTCCACGACCCCTCCTCTCTCTCCACGACCCCTCCTCTCTCTCCACGACCCCTCCTCTGTCTCCACGACCCCTCCTCTGTCCCCACGACCCCTCCTCGGTCTCCACGACCCCTCCTCGGTCTCCACGCCCCCTCCTCTGTCTCCACGCCCCCTCCTCTGTCTCCACGCCCCCTCCTCCGTCTCCACGCCCCCTCCTCCGTCTCCACGCCCCCTCCTCTGTCTCCACGCCCTCTCCTCTGTCTCCACGCCCCCTCCTCTGTCTCCACGCCCCCACCTCCGTCTCCACACCTCACCTCTGTACACAACCGCTCGACCTCTGTCCCCACCTCCCCACCTCTGTCTCCACCATCACCTCTGTCTCCACGCTCCCTCCTCTGTCTCCACGCCCCCTCCTCTGTCTCCACGCCCCCTCCTCTGTCTCCACGCCCCTCCTCTGTCTCCACGCCCCCTCCTCTGTCTCCACGCCCCCTCCTCTGTCTCCACGCCCCCTCCTCTGTCTCCCCTTCCTCTGTAACCACCCCTCCTCTCCAACCATCCCCCTCAACCCCCTCCTCTGTCTCCACTCCACTCCTCTGTCTCCCCCTACTCCTCTGTCTCCACCTGCCCTCCTCTGTCTCTACCTCCCCTCCTCTATCTCCACCTCCCCTCCTCTGTCTCCACCTCCCCTCCTCTGTCTCCACCCGGCCTCCTCTGACTCCACCCGGCCTCCTCTGTCTCCACCCGGCCTCCTCTGTCTCCACCCGGCCTCCTCTGTCTCCACCCCGCTCCTCTGCCTCCAGCCCCCACCTCTGTCTCCACACCTCACCTCTGTACACAACCGCTCGACCTCTGTCCCCACTTCCCCACCTCTGTCTCCACGCCCCCTTCTCTGTCTCCACCATCACCTCTGTCTCCACGCCCCCTCCTCTGTCTCCACGCCCCCTCCTCTGTCTCCACGCCCCCTCCTCTGTCTCCACGCCCCCTCCTCTGTCTCCACGCCCCCTCCTCTGTCTCCACGCCCCCTCCTCTGTCTCCACGCCACCTCCTCTGTCTCCACGCCTCCTCCTCTGTCTCCACGCCCCCTCCTCTGTCTCCACGCCCCATCCTCTGTCTCCACGCCCCCTCCTCTGTCTCCACGCCCCCTCCTCTGTCTCCACGGCCCCTCCTCTGTCTCCACGGCCCCTCCTCTGTCTCCACGGCCCCTCCTCTGTCCCCACGGCCCCTCCTCTGTCCCCACGGCCCCTCCTCTGTCTCCACGCCCCCTCATCTGTCTCCACGCCCCCTCCTCTGTCTCCACGCCCCCTCCTCTGTCTCCACGCCCCCTCCTCTGTCTCCACGCCCCCTCCTCTGTCTCCACGCCCCCTCCTCTGTCTCCACGCCCCCTCCTCTGTCTCCACGCCCCCTCCTCTGTCTCCACGCCCCCTCCTCTGTCTCCACGCCCCCTCCTCTGTCTCCACGCCCTCTCCTCTGTCTCCACGCCCCACTCCTCTGTCTATAACCCCCACTCCCCTGTCTCGATCACCACCCCTCAGCCTCCCCCTCCTCGGTCTCCCCTTCCTCTGTAACCACCCCTCCTCTCCATCCATCCCCCTCAACCCCCTCCTCTGTCTCCACTCCACTCCTCTGTCTCCACTCCCCTCCTCTGTCTCCCCCTACTCCTCTGTCTCCACCTCCCCTCCTCTGCCTCCAGCCCCCACCTCCCCTCCTCTGTCTCCATCTCCCCTCCTCTGTCTCCACCCAGCCTCCTCTGTCTCCACCCGGCCTCCTCTGTCTCCACCCCGCTCCTCTGCCTCCTGCCCCCACCTCTGTCTCCACACCTCACCTCTGTACACAACCGCTCGACCTCTGTCCCCACCTCTTTCTCCACGCCCCCTTCTCTGTCTCCACCATCACCTCTGTCTCCACGCCCCCTCCTCTGTCTCCACGCCCCCTCCTCTGTCTCCACGCCCCCTCCTCTGTCTCCACGCCCCCTCCTCTGTCTCCACGCCCCCTCCTCTGTCTCCACGCTCCCTCCTCTGTCTCCACGCCCCTTCCTCTGTCTCCACGCCCCCTCCTCTGTCTCCACGCCCCCTCCTCTGTCTCCACGCCCCCTCCTCTGTCTCCACGCCCCCTCCTCTGTCTCCACGCGACCTCCTCTGTCTCCACGCCCCCTCCTCTGTCTCCCCTTCCTCTGTAACCACCCCTCCTCTCCAACCATCCCCCTCAACCCCCTCCTCTGTCTCCACTCCACTCCTCTGTCTCCCCCTACTCCTCTGTCTCCACCTGCCCTCCTCTGTCTCCACCTCCCCTCCTCTATCTCCACCTCCCCTCCTCTGTCTCCACCTCCCCTCCTCTGTCTCCACCCGGCCTCCTCTGACTCCACCCGGCCTCCTCTGTCTCCACCCGGCCTCCTCTGTCTCCACCCGGCCTCCTCTGTCTCCACCCCACTCCTCTGCCTCCAGCCCCCACCTCTGTCTCCACACCTCACCTCTGTACACAACCGCTCGACCTCTGTCCCCACTTCCCCACCTCTGTCTCCACGCCCCCTTCTCTGTCTCCACCATCACCTCTGTCTCCACGCCCCCTCCTCTGTCTCCACGCCCCCTCCTCTGTCTCCACGCCACCTCCTCTGTCTCCACGCCCCCTCCTCTGTCTCCACGCCCCCTCCTCTGTCTCCACGCCACCTCCTCTGTCTCCACGCCTCCTCCTCTGTCTCCACGCCCCCTCCTCTGTCTCCACGCCCCATCCTCTGTCTCCACGCCCCCTCCTCTGTCTCCACGCCCCCTCCTCTGTCTCCACGCCCCCTCCTCTGTCTCCACGGCCCCTCCTCTGTCCCCACGGCCCCTCCTCTGTCCCCACGGCCCCTCCTCTGTCTCCACGCCCCCTCCTCTGTCTCCACGCCCCCTCATCTGTCTCCACGCCCCCTCCTCTGTCTCCACGCCCCCTCCTCTGTCTCCACGCCCCCTCCTCTGTCTCCACGCCCCCTCCTCTGTCTCCACGCCCCCTCCTCTGTCTCCACGCCCCCTCCTCTGTCTCCACGCCCCCTCCTCTGTCTCCACGCCCCCTCCTCTGTCTCCACGCCCCCTCTTCTGTCTCCACGCCCACTCCTCTGTCTCCACGCCCCTTCCTCTGTCTCCACGCCCTCTCCTCTGTCTCCACGCCCCACTCCTCTGTCTATAACCCCCCCACTCCCCTGTCTCGATCACCACCCCTCAGCCTCCCCCTCCTCGGTCTCCCCTTCCTCTGTAACCACCCCTCCTCTCCATCCATCCCCCTCAACCCCCTCCTCTGTCTCCACTCCACTCCTCTGTCTCCACTCCCCTCCTCTGTCTCCCCCTACTCCTCTGTCTCCACCTCCCCTCCTCTGCCTCCAGCCCCCACCTCCCCTCCTCTGTCTCCACCTCCCCTCCTCTGTCTCCACCCAGCCTCCTCTGTCTCCACCCGGCCTCCTCTGTCTCCACCCCGCTCCTCTGCCTCCTGCCCCCACCTCTGTCTCCACACCTCACCTCTGTACACAACCGCTCGACCTCTGTCCCCACCTCTGTCTCCACGCCCCCTTCTCTGTCTCCACCATCACCTCTGTCTCCACGCCCCCTCCTCTGTCTCCACGCCCCCTCCTCTGTCTCCACGCCCCCTCCTCTGTCTCCACGCCCCCTCCTCTGTCTCCACGCCCCCTCCTCTGTCTCCACGCCCCCTCCTCTGTCTCCACGCCCCCTCCTCTGTCTCCACGCCCCTTCCTCTGTCTCCACGCCCCTTCCTCTGTCTCCACGCCCCCTCCTCTGTCTCCACGCCCCCTCCTCTGTCTCCACGCCCCCTCCTCTGTCTCCACGCCCCCTCCTCTGTCTCCACGCGACCTCCTCTGTCTCCACGCCCCCTCCTCTGTCTCCACGCCCCCTCCTCTGTCTCCACGCCACCTCCTCTGTCTCCACGCCCCCTCCTCTGTCTCCACGCCCCCTCCTCTGTCTCCACGCCCCCTCCTCTGTCTCCACGTCCCCATCCTCTGTCTCCACGCCCCCTCATCTGTCTCCACGCTCCCTCCTCTGTCTCCACGCTACCTCCTCTGTCTCCACGCTCCCTCCTCTGTCTCCACGGCCCCTCCTCTGTCTCCACGGCCCCTCCTCTGTCTCCACGGCCCCTCCTCTGTCTCCACGACCCCTCCTCTGTCTCCACGACCCCTCCTCTGTCTCCACGCCCCCTCCTCTGTCTCCACGCCCGCTCCTCTGTCTCCACGCCCCCTCCTCTGTCTCCACGCCCCCTCCTCTGTCTCCACGCCCCCTCCTCTGTCTCCACGCCACCTCCTCTGTCTCCACGCCCCCTCCTCTGTCTCCACGCCCCCTCCTCTGTCTCCACGCCCCCTCCTCTGTCTCCACGCCCCCTCCTCTGTCTCCACGCCCCCTCCTCTGTCTCCACGCCCCCTCCTCTGTCTCCACGCCCCCTCCTCTGTCTCCACGCCCCCTCCTCTGTCTATACGCCACTTCCTCTGTCTCCACGCCCCTCCTCTGTCTCCACGCCCCTCCTCTGTCTCCACGCCCCCTCCTCTGTCTCCACGCCCCCTCCTCTGTCTCCACGCCCCTCCTCTGTCTCCACGCCCCCTCCTCTGTCTCCACGCCCCCTCCTCTGTCTCCACGCCCCCTCCTCTGTCTCCACGACCCCTCCTCTGTCTCCACGCCCCCTCCCCTGTCTCCACGCCCCCTCCCCTGTCTATAACCCCCGCTCCCCTGTCTCCATCACCACCCCTCAGCCTCCCCCTCCTCTGTCTCCCCTTCCTCTGTAACCACACCTCCTCTCCATCCATCCCCCTCAACGCCCTCCTCTGTCTCCACGCCCCCTCCTCTGTCTCCACTCCCCTCCTCTGTCTCCACTCCCCTCCTCTGTCTCCACTCCACTCCTCTGTCTCCACTCCCCTCCTCTGTCTCCCCGCACTCCTCTCTCTCCCCCCATTCTTCTGTCTCCAGCTCCCCTCCTCTGTCTCCACCCGGCCTCCTCTGACTCCACGCCCCCTCCTCTGTCTCCACGCCCCCTCCTCTGTCTCCGCGCCCCCTCCTCTGTCTCCGCGCCCCCTCCTCTGTCTCCGCGCCCCCTCCTCTGTCTCCGCGCCCCCTCCTCTGTCTCCGCGCCCCCTCCTCTGTCTCCGCGCCCCCTCCTCTGTCTCCGCGCCCCCTCCTCTGTCTCCTCGCCCCCTCCTCTGTCTCCACGCCCCCTCCTCTGTCTCCACGCCCCCTCCTCTGTCTCCACGCCCCCTCCTCTGTCTCCACGCCCCCTCCTCTGTCTCCACGCCCCCTCCTCTGTCTCCACGCCCCTCCTCTGTCTCCACGCCTCCCCTCTGTCTCCACGCCCCCTCCTCTGTCTCCACGCCTCCCCTCTGTCTCCACGCCCCCTACTCTGTCTCCAAGCCCCCTCCTCTGTCTCCACGCCCCCTCCTCTGTCTCCACGCCCCCTCCTCTGTCTCCACGCCCCCTCCTCTGTCTCCACGCCCCCTACTCTGTCTCCACGCCCTCTCCTCTGTCTCCACGCCCCCTCCTCTGTCTCCACGCCCCCTCCTCTGTCTCCACGCCCCCTCCTCTGTCTCCACGCCCCCTCCTCTGTCTCCACGCACCCTCCTCTGTCTCCACGCCCCCTCCTCTGTCTCCACGCCCCTCCTCTGTCTCCACGCCTCCCCTCTGTCTCCACGCCCCCTCCTCTGTCTCCACGCCTCCCCTCTGTCTCCACGCCCCCTACTCTGTCTCCACGCCCCCTCCTCTGTCTCACGCCCCCTCCTCTGTCTCCACGCCCCCTCCTCTGTCTCCACGCCCCCTCCTCTGTCTCCACGCCCCCTCCTCTGTCTCCACGCCCCCTACTCTGTCTCCACGCCCTCTCCTCTGTCTCCACGCCCCCTCCTCTGTCTCCACGCCCCCTCCTCTGTCTCCACGCCCCCTCCTCTGTCTCCACGCCCCCTCCTCTGTCTCCACGCACCCTCCTCTGTCTCCACGCACCCTCCTCTGTCTCCACGCACCCTCCTCTGTCTCCACGCCCCCTCCTCTGTCTCCACGCCCCCTCCTCTGTCTCCACGCCCGCTCCTCTGTCTCCACGCCCCCTCCTCTGTCTCCACGCCCCCTCCTCTGTCTCCACGCCCCCTCCTCTGTCTCCACGCCCCTCCTCTGTCTCCACGCCCCCTCCTCTGTCTCCACGCCACTTCCTCTGTCTCCACGCCCCTCCTCTGTCTCCACGCCCCTCCTCTGTCTCCACGCCCCCTCCTCTGTCTCCACGCCCCCTCCTCTGTCTCCACGCCCCTCCTCTGTCTCCACGCCCCCTCCTCTGTCTCCACGCCCCCTCCTCTGTCTCCACGACCCCTCCTCTGTCTCCACGACCCCTCCTCTGTCTCCACGACCCATCCTCTGTCTCCACGACCCCTCCTCTGTCTCCACGACCCCTCCTCTCTCTCCACGACCCCTCCTCTGTCTCCACGACCCCTCCTCTGTCTCCACGACCCCTCCTCTGTCCCCAAGACCCCTCCTCGGTCTCCACGCCCCCTCCTCGGTCTCCACGCCCCCTCCTCTGTCTCCACGCCCCCTCCTCTGTCTCCACGCCCCCTCCTCTGTCTCCACGCCCCCTCCTCTGTCTCCCCTTCCTCTGTAACCACCCCTCCTCTCCAACCATCCCCCTCAACCCCCTCCTCTGTCTCCACTCCACTCCTCTGTCTCCCCCTACTCCTCTGTCTCCACCTGCCCTCCTCTGTCTCCACCTCCCCTCCTCTATCTCCACCTCCCCTCCTCTGTCTCCACCCGGCCTCCTCTGACTCCACCCGGCCTCCTCTGTCTCCACCCGGCCTCCTCTGTCTCCACCCGGCCTCCTCTGTCTCCACCCCGCTCCTCTGCCTCCAGCCCCCACCTCTGTCTCCACACCTCACCTCTGTACACAACCGCTCGACCTCTGTCCCCACTTCCCCACCTCTGTCTCCACGCCCCCTTCTCTGTCTCCACCATCACCTCTGTCTCCACGCCCCCTCCTCTGTCTCCACGCCCCCTCCTCTGTCTCCACGCCCCCTCCTCTGTCTCCACGCCCCCTCCTCTGTCTCCACGCCCCCTCCTCTGTCTCCACGCCCCCTCCTCTGTCTCCACGCCCCCTCCTCTGTCTCCACGCCCCCTCCTCTGTCTCCACGCCACCTCCTCTGTCTCCACGCCTCCTCCTCTGTCTCCACGCCCCCTCCTCTGTCTCCACGACCCCTCCTCTGTCTCCACGACCCCTCCTCTCTCTCCACGACCCCTTCTCTGTCTCCACGACCCCTCCTCTGTCTCCACGCCCGCTCCTCTGTCTCCACGCCCCCTCCTCTGTCTCCACGCCCCCTCCTCTGTCTCCACGCCCCCTCCTCTGTCTCCACGCCCCCTCCTCTGTCTCCACGCCACTTCCTCTGTCTCCACGCCCCTCCTCTGTCTCCACGCCCCTCCTCTGTCTCCACGCCCCCTCCTCTGTCTCCACGCCCCGTCCTCTGTCTCCACGCCCCTCCTCTGTCTCCACGCCCCCTCCTCTGTCTCCACGACCCCTCCTCTGTCTCCACGACTCCTCCTCTGTCTCCACGCCCCCTCCTCTGTCTCCACGACCCCTCCTCTGTCTCCACGACCCCTCCTCTGTCTCCACGACCCCTCCTCTGTCTCCACGACCCCTCCTCTGTCTCCACGACCCCTCCTCTCTCTCCACGACCCCTCCTCTGTCTCCACGACCCCTCCTCTGTCCCCACGACCCCTCCTCGGTCTCCACGCCCCCTCCTCGGTCTCCACGCCCCCTCCTCTGTCTCCACGCCCCCTCCTCCGTCTCCACGCCCCCTCCTCCGTCTCCACGCCCCCTCCTCCGTCTCCACGCCCCCTCCTCCGTCTCCACGCCCCCTCCTCCGTCTCCACGCCCCCTCCTCCGTCTCCACGCACCCCCTCTGTCTCCACGCCCCCTCCTCTGTCTCCACGCCCCCACCTCCGTCTCCACACCTCACCTCTGTACACAACCGCTCGACCTCTGTCCCCACCTCCCCACCTCTGTCTCCACCATCACCTCTGTCTCCACGCTCCCTCCTCTGTCTCCACGCCCCCTCCTCTGTCTCCACGCCCCCTCCTCTGTCTCCACGCCCCCTCCTCTGTCTCAACGCCCCCTCCTCTGTCTCCACGCCCCCTCCTCTGTCTCCCCTTTCTCTGTAACCACCCCTCCTCTCCAACCATCCCCCTCAACCCCCTCCTCTGTCTCCACTCCACTCCTCTGTCTCCCCCTACTCCTCTGTCTCCACCTGCCCTCCTCTGTCTCCACCTCCCCTCCTCTATCTCCACCTCCCCTCTTCTGTCTCCACTCCCCTCTTCTGTCTCCACTCCCCTCTTCTGTCTCCACTCCGCTCTTCTGTCTCCACTCCCCTCTTCTGTCTCCACTCCCCTCTTCTGTCTCCACTCCCCTCTTCTGTCTCCACTCCCCTCTTCTGTCTCCACTCCCCTCTTCTGTCTCCACTCCCCTCTTCTGTCTCCACTCCCCTCTTCTGTCTCCACTCCCCTCTTCTGTCTCCACTCCCCTCTTCTGTCTCCACTCCCCTCCTCTGTCTCCACTCCCCACCTCTGTCTCCACTCCCCACCTCTGTCTCCACTCCCCACCTCTGTCTCCACCCCCCCACCTCTGTCTCCACCCCCCACCTCTGTCTCCACCCCCCCACCTCTGTCTCCACCCCCCCACCTCTGTTTCCACCCCCCCACCTCTGTCTCCACCCCCCCCTCCCCTGTCTCCACGCCCCCTCCCCTGTCTCCATTCCCCCCCTCCCCTGTCTCCACGCCCCCTCCCCTGTCTCCACCCCCCCCTCCCCTGTCTCCATCCCCCCCTCCCCTGTCTATAACCCCCCCTCCCCTGTCTCCATCACCACACCTCAGCCTCCCCCTCCTCTGTCTCCTCTTCCTATGTAACCACCCCTCCTCTCCATCCATCCCCCTCAACCCCCTCTTCTGTCTCCACTCCCCTCCTCTGTCTCCACTCCCCTCCTCTGTCTCCACTCCCCTCCTCTGTCTCCACTCGCCTCCTCTGTCTCCACTCCCCTCCTCTGTCTCCACTACCCTCCTCTGTCTCCACTCCCCTCCTCTGTCTCCACTCCCCTCCTCTGTCTTCACTCCCCTCCTCTGTCTCCCCCCCACTCCTCTGTCTCCACTCCCCTCCTCTGTCTTCACTCCCTTCCTCTGTCTCCCCCCGACTCCTCTGTCTCCACGCCCCACTCCTCTGTCTATAACCCCCCCCTCCCCTGTCTCGATCACCACCCCTCAGCCTCCCCCTCCTCGGTCTCCCCTTCCTCTGTAACCACCCCTCCTCTCCATCCATCCCCCTCAACCCCCTCCTCTGTCTCCACTCCACTCCTCTGTCTCCACTCCCCTCCTCTGTCTCCCCCTACTCCTCTGTCTCCACCTCCCCTACTCTGCCTCCAGCCCCCACCTCCCCTCCTCTGTCTCCACCTCCCCTCCTCTGTCTCCACCCCGCTCCTCTGCCTCCAGCCCCCACCTCTGTCTCCACACCTCACCTCTGTACACAACCGCTCGACCTCTGTCCCCACCTCTGTCTCCACGCCCCCTTCTCTGTCTCCACCATCACCTCTGTCTCCACGCCCCCTCCTCTGTCTCCACGCCCCCTCCTCTGTCTCCACGCCCCCTCCTCTGTCTCCACGCCCCCTCCTCTGTCTCCACGCCCCCTCCTCTGTCTCCACGCCCCCTCCTCTGTCTCCACGCCCCCTCCTCTGTCTCCACGCCCCTTCCTCTGTCTCCACGCCCCTTCCTCTGTCTCCACGCCCCCTCCTCTGTCTCCACGCCCCCTCCTCTGTCTCCACGCCCCCTCCTCTGTCTCCACGCCCCCTCCTCTGTCTCCACGCCCCCTCCTCTGTCTCCACGGCCCCTCCTCTGTCTCCACGGCCCCTCCTCTGTCTCCACGGCCCCTCCTCTGTCTCCACGACCCCTCCTCTGTCTCCACGCCCCCTCCTCTGTCTCCACGCCCC
This sequence comes from Pristiophorus japonicus, assembly GCF_044704955.1. Lineage (NCBI taxonomy): Eukaryota > Metazoa > Chordata > Chondrichthyes > Pristiophoridae > Pristiophorus > Pristiophorus japonicus. Next base: position 30,741 of record NW_027251252.1, on the reverse strand, counting down.
CTCCTCTGTCTCCACGCCCCCTCCTCTGTCTCCACGCCCCCCTCCTCTGTCTCCACGCCCCCTCCTCTGTCTCCACGCCCCCTCCTCTCTCTCCACGCCCCCTCCTCTGTCTCCACGCCCCCTCCTCTGTCTCCACGCCCCCTCCTCTGTCTCCACGCCACTTCCTCAGTCTCCACGCCCCTCCTCTGTCTCCACGCCCCTCCTCTGTCTCCACGCCCCCTCCTCTGTCTCCACGCCCCCTCCTCTGTCTCCACGCCCCCTCCTCTGTCTCCACGACCCCTCCTCTGTCTCCACACCCCCTCCCCTGTCTCCACGCCCCCTCCCCTGTCTATAACCCCCGCTCCCCTGTCTCCATCACCACCCCTCAGCCTCCCCCTCCTCTGTCTCCCCTTCCTCTGTAACCACCCCTCCTCTCCATCCATGCCCCTCAACCCCCTCCTCTGTCTCCACGCCCCCTCCTCTGTCTCCACGCCCCCTCCTCTGTCTCCACGCCCCCTCCTCTGTCTCCACGCCCCCTCCTCTGTCTCCACTCCCCTCCTCTGTCTCCACTCCCCTCCTCTGTCTCCACTCCACTCCTCTGTCTCCACTCCCCTCCTCTGTCTCCCCGCACTCCTCTCTCTCCCCCCATTCTTCTGTCTCCAGCTCCCCTCCTCTGTCTCCACCCGGCCTCCTCTGACTCCACGCCCCCTCCTCTGTCTCCACGCCCCCTCCTCTGTCTCCACGCCCCCTCCTCTGTCTCCACGCCCCCTGCTCTGTCTCCACGCCCCCTCCTCTGTCTCCGCGCCCCCTCCTCTGTCTCCGCGCCCCCTCCTCTGTCTCCGCGCCCCCTCCTCTGTCTCCTCGCCCCCTCCTCTGTCTCCACGCCCCCTCCTCTGTCTCCTCGCCTCCTCCTCTGTCTCCACGCCCCCTCCTCTGTCTCCACGCCCCCTCCTCTGTCTGCACGCCCCTCCTCTGTCTCCACGCCCCTCCTCTGTCTCCACGCCTCCCCTCTGTCTCCACGCCCCCTCCTCTGTCTCCACGCCCCCTCCTCTGTCTCCACGCCCCCTCCTCTGTCTCCACGCCCCCTCCTCTGTCTCCACGCCCGCTCCTCTGTCTCCACGCCCGCCCCTCTGACTCCCACGCCCCCTCCTCTTTCTCAACGCCCCCTCCTCTGTCTCCACGCCCCCTCCTCTGCCTCCCACGCCCCATCCTCTGTCTCCACGCCCCCTCCTCTGTCTCCGCGCCCCCTCCTCTGTCTCCACGCCCCCTCCTCTGTCTCCACGCCCCCTCCTCTGTCTCCACGCCCCCTCCTCTGTCTCCACGCCCCCTCCCCTGTCTCCACGCCCCCTCCCCTGTCTAGCCGCCCCCTCCCCTGTCTAGCCGCCCCCTCCCCTGTCTATAACCCCCCTCCCCTGTCTTCATCACCACCCCTCAGCCTCCCCCTCCTCTGTCTCCCCTTCCTCTGTAACCACCCCTCCTCTCCATCCATCACCCTCAACCCCCTCCTCTGTCTCCACGCCCCCTCCTCTGTCTCCACGCCCCCTCCTCTGTCTCCACGCCCCCTCCTCTGTCTCCACTCCCCTCCTCTTTCTCCACTCCCCTCCTCTTTCTCCACTCCCCTCCTCTGTCTCCACTCCCCTCCTCTGTCTCCACTCGCCTCCTCTGTCTCCCCGCACTCCTCTCTCTCCCCCCACTCCTCTGTCTCCACCTCCCCTCCTCTGTCTCCACCTCCCCTCCTCTGTCTCCACCCGGCCTCCTCTGTCTCCACCCGGCCTCCTCTGTCTCCACCCGGCCTCCTCTGTCTCCACCCGGCCTCCTCTGTCTCCACCCGGCCTCCTCTGTCTCTACCCTGCCTCCTCTGTCTCCACCGGACCTCCTCTGTCTCCACCCGGCCTCCTCTGTCTCCACCCGGCCTCCTCTGTCTCCACGCGGCCTCCTCTGTCTCCACCCCGCTCCTCTGCCTCCAGCCCCCACCTCCGTCTCCACACCTCACCTCTGTACACAACCGCTCGACCTCTGTCCCCACCTCCCCACCTCTGTCTCCACCCCCCACCTCTGACTCCACCATCACCTCTGTCTCCACGCCCCCTCCTCTGTCTCACGCCCCCTCCTCTGTCTCCACGCCCCCTCCTCTGTCTACACGCCCCCTCCTCTGTCTCCACGCCCGCTCCTCTGTCTCCACGCCCGCTCCTCTGACTCCACGCCCCCTCCTCTTTCTCCACGCCCCCTCCTCTGCCTCCACGCACCCTCCTCTGCCTCCACGCCCCCTCCTCTGTCTCCACGCCCCCTCCTCTGTCTCCACGCCCCCTCCTCTGTCTCCACGCCCCCTCCTCTGTCTCCACGCCTCCTCCTCTGTCTCCACGCCCCCTCCTCTATCTCCACGCCCCCTCCTCTGTCTCCACGCCACCTCCTCGGTCTCCACGCCCCCTCCTCTGTCTCCACGCCCCCTCCCCTGTCTCCACGTCCCCTCCCCTGTCTAGCCGCCCCCTCCCCTGTCTAGCCGCCCACTCCCCTGTCTAGCCGCCCCCTCCCCTGTCTGTAACCCCCCCTCCCCTGTCTCCATCACCACCCCTCAGCCTCCCCCTCCTCTGTCTCCCCTTCCTCTGTAACCACCCCTCCTCTCCATCCATCACCCTCAACCCCCTCCTCTGTCTCCACGCCCCCTCCTCTGTCTCCACGCCCCCTCCTCTGTCTCCACGCCCCCTCCTCTGTCTCCACTCCCCTCCTCTGTCTCCACTCCCCTCCTCTGTCTCCAATCCCCTCCTCTGTCTCCACTCCCCTCCTCTGTCTCCCCGCACTCCTCTCTCTCCCCCCACTCCTCTGTCTCCACCTCCCCTCCTCTGTCTCCACCCGGCCTCCTCTGTCTCCACCCGGCCTCCTCTGTCTCCACCCGGCCTCCTCTGTCTCCACCCGGCCTCCTCTGTCTCCACCCGGCCTCCTCTGTCTCCACCCGGCCTCCTCTGTCTCTACCCTGCCTCCTCTGTCTCCACCGGACCTCCTCTGTCTCCACCCGGCCTCCTCTGTCTCCAGCCGGCCTCCTCTGTCTCCACGCGGCCTCCTCTGTCTCCACCCCGCTCCTCTGCCTCCAGCCCCCACCTCCGTCTCCACACCTCACCTCTGTACACAAGCGCTCGACCTCTGTCCCCACCTCCCCACCTCTGTCTCCACCCCCACCTCTGACTCCACCATCACCTCTGTCTCCACGCCCCCTCCTCTGTCTCCACGCCCCCTCCTCTGTCTCCACGCCCCCTCCTCTGTCTCCACGCCCCCTCCTCTGTCTCCACGTCCCGCCCTCTGTCTCCACGCCCCCTCCTCTGTCTCCACGCCCCCTCCTCTGTCTCCACGCCCCCTCCTCTGTCTCCACGCCCCCTCCTCTGTCTCCACGCCCCCTCCTCTGTCTCCACGCCCCCTCCTCTGTCTCCACGCCCCCTCCTCTGTCTTCACGCCCCCTCCTCTGTCTCCACGCCCCCTCCTCTGTCTCCACGCCCCCTCCTCTGTCTCCTCGCCCCCTCCTCTGTCTCCGCGCCCCCTCCTCTATCTCCGCGCCCCCTCCTCTGTCTCCGCGCCCCCTCCTCTGTCTCCGCGCCCCCTCCTCTGTCTCCTCGCCCCCTCCTCTGTCTCCACGCCCGCTCCTCTGTCTCCACGCCCCCTCCTCTGTCTCCACGCCCCCTCCTCTGTCTCCACGCGCCTCCTCTGTTTCCACGCCCCTCCTCTGTCTCCACGCCCCTCCTCTGTCTCCACGCCTCCCCTCTGTCTCCACGCCCCCTCCTCTGTCTCCACGCCCCCTCCTCTGTCTCACGCCCGCTCCTCTGTCTCCACGCCCCCTCCTCTGTCTCCACGCCCCCTCCTCTGTCTCCACGCCCGCTCCTCTGTCTCCACGCCCGCTCCTCTGACTCCACGCCCCCTCCTCTTTCTCCACGCCCCCTCCTCTGCCTCCACGCCCCCTCCTCTGCCTCCACGCCCCCTCCTCTGTCTCCACGCCCCCTCCTCTGTCTCCACGCCCCCTCCTCTGTCTCCACGCCCCCTCCTCTGTCTCCACGCCCCCTCCTCTGTCTCCACGCCTCCTCCTCTGTCTCCACGCCCCCTCCTCTATCTCCACGCCCCCTCCTCTGTCTCCACGCCACCTCCTCGGTCTCCACGCCCCCTCCTCTGTCTCCACGCCCCCTCCCCTGTCTCCACGTCCCCTCCCCTGTCTAGCCGCCCCCTCCCCTGTCTAGCCGCCCACTCCCCTGTCTAGCCGCCCCCTCCCCTGTCTGTAACCCCCCCTCCCCTGTCTCCATCACCACCCCTCAGCCTCCCCCTCCTCTGTCTCCCCTTCCTCTGTAACCACCCCTCCTCTCCATCCATCACCCTCAACCCCCTCCTCTGTCTCCACGCCCCCTCCTCTGTCTCCACGCCCCCTCCTCTGTCTCCACGCCCCCTCCTCTGTCTCCACGCCCCCTCCTCTGTCTCCACTCCCCTCCTCTGTCTCCACTCCCCTCCTCTGTCTCCAATCCCCTCCTCTGTCTCCCCGCACTCCTCTCTCTCCCCCCACTCCTCTGTCTCCACCTCCCCTCCTCTGTCTCCACCCGGCCTCCTCTGTCTCCACCCGGCCTCCTCTGTCTCCACCCGGCCTCCTCTGTCTCCACCCGGCCTCCTCTGTCTCCACCCGGCCTCCTCTGTCTCCACCCGGCCTCCTCTGTCTCTACCCTGCCTCCTCTGTCTCCACCGGACATCCTCTGTCTCCACCCGGCCTCCTCTGTCTCCAGCCGGCCTCCTCTGTCTCCACGCGGCCTCCTCTGTCTCCACCCCGCTCCTCTGCCTCCAGCCCCCACCTCCGTCTCCACACCTCACCTCTGTACACAAGCGCTCGACCTCTGTCCCCACCTCCCCACCTCTGTCTCCACCCCCCACCTCTGACTCCACCATCACCTCTGTCTCCACGCCCCCTCCTCTGTCTCCACGCCCCCTCCTCTGTCTCCACGCCCCCTCCTCTGTCTCCACGCCCCTCCTCTGTCTCCACGCCCCCTCCTCTGTCTCCACGCCCCCTCCTCTGTCTCCACGCCCCCTCCTCTGTCTCCACGCCCCCTCCTCTCTCTCCACGCCCCCTCCTCTGTCTCCACGCCCCCTCCTCTGTCTCCACGTCCCCTCCTCTGCCTCCACGTCGCCCTCCTCTGTCTCCACGGCCCCTCCTCTGTCTCCACGGCCCCTCCTCTGTCTCCACGGCCCCTCCTCTGTCTCCACGGCCCCTCCTCTGTCTCCACGGCCCCTCCTCTGTATCCACCTCCCCTCCTCTGTCTCCACCTCCCCTCCTCTGTCTCCACCCGGCCTCCTCTGACTCCACCCGGCCTCCTCTGTCTCCACCCGGCCTCCTCTGTCTCCACCCGGCCTCCTCTGTCTCCACCCCGCTCCTCTGCCTCCAGCCCCCACCTCTGTCTCCACACCTCACCTCTGTACACAACCGCTCGACCTCTGTCCCCACTTCCCCACCTCTGTCTCCACGCCCCCTTCTCTGTCTCCACCATCACCTCTGTCTCCACGCCCCCTCCTCTGTCTCCACGCCCCCTCCTCTGTCTCCACGCCCCCTCCTCTGTCTCCACGCCACCTCCTCTGTCTCCACGCCTCCTCCTCTGTCTCCACGCCCCCTCCTCTGTCTCCACGCCCCATCCTTTGTCTCCACGCCCCATCCTCTGTCTCCACGCCCCCTCCTCTGTCTCCACGCCACCTCCTCTGTCTCCACGGCCCCTCCTCTGTCTCCACGGCCCCTCCTCTGTCTCCACGGCCCCTCCTCTGTCTCCACGGCCCCTCCTCTGTCCCCACGGCCCCTCCTCTGTCCCCACGGCCCCTCCTCTGTCCCCACGGCCCCTCCTCTGTCTCCACGCCCCCTCATCTGTCTCCACGCCCCCTCCTCTGTCTCCACGCCCCCTCCTCTGTCTCCACGCCCCCTCCTCTGTCTCCACGCCCCCTCCTCTGTCTCCACGCCCCCTCCTCTGTCTCCACGTCCCCTCCTCTGTCTCCACGCCCCTCCTCTGTCTCCACGCCCCCTCCTCTGTCTCCACGCCCCCTCCTCTGTCTCCACGCCCCCTCCTCTGTCTCCACGCCCCCTCCTCTGTCTCCACGCCACCTCCTCTGTCTCCACGCCCCCTCCTCTGTCTCCACGCCCCCTCCTCTGTCTCCACGCCCCCTCCTCTGTCTCCACGCCCCCTCCTCTGTCTCCACGCCCCCTCCTCTGTCTCCACGCCCCCTCTTCTGTCTCCACGCCCCCTCCTCTGTCTCCACGCCCCCTCCTCTGTCTCCACGCCCTCTCCTCTGTCTCCACGCCCCACTCCTCTGTCTATAACCCCCCCTCCCCTGTCTCGATCACCACCCCTCAGCCTCCCCCTCCTCGGTCTCCCCTTCCTCTGTAACCACCCCTCCTCTCCATCCATCCCCCTCAACCCCCTCCTCTGTCTCCACTCCACTCCTCTGTCTCCACTCCCCTCCTCTGTCTCCCCCTACTCCTCTGTCTCCACCTCCCCTCCTCTGCCTCCAGCCCCCACCTCCCTTCCTCTGTCTCCACCTCCCCTCCTCTGTCTCCACCCAGCCTCCTCTGTCTCCACCCGGCCTCCTCTGTCTCCACCCCGCTCCTCTGCCTCCAGACCCCACCTCTGTCTCCACACGTCACCTCTGTACACAACCGCTCGACCTCTGTCCCCACCTCTGTCTCCACGCCCCCTTCTCTGTCTCCACCATCACCTCTGTCTCCACGCCCCCTCCTCTGTCTCCACGCCCCCTCCTCTGTCTCCACGCCCCCTCCTCTGTCTCCACGCCCCCTCCTCTGTCTCCACGCCCCCTCCTCTGTCTCCACGCCCCCTCCTCTGCCTCCACGCCCCCTCCTCTGTCTCCACGCCCCCTCCTCTGACTCCGCGCCCCCTCCTCTGTCTCCGCGCCCCCTCCTCTGTCTCCGCGCCCCCTCCTCTGTCTCCGCGCACCCTCCTCTGTCTCCTCGCCCCCTCCTCTGTCTCCACGCCCGCTCCTCTGTCTCCACGCCCCCTCCTCTGTCTCCACGCCCCCTCCTCTGTCTCCACGCGCCTCCTCTGTTTCCACGCCCCTCCTCTGTCTCCACGCCCCTCCTCTGTCTCCACGCCTCCCCTCTGTCTCCACGCCCCCTCCTCTGTCTCCACGCCCCCTCCTCTGTCTCACGCCCCCTCCTCTGTCTCCACGCCCCCTCCTCTGTCTCCACGCCCCCTCCTCTGTCTCCACGCCCGCTCCTCTGTCTCCACGCCCGCTCCTCTGACTCCACGCCCGCTCCTCTTTCTCAACGCCCCCTCCTCTGTCTCCACGCCCCCTCCTCTGCCTCCACGCCCCCTCCTCTGTCTCCACGCCCCCTCCTCTGTCTCCACGCCCCCTCCTCTGTCTCCACGCCCCCTCCTCTGTCTCCACGCCCCCTCCTCTGTCTCCACGCCCCCTCCTCTATCTCCACGCCCCCTCCTCTGTCTCCACGCCACCTCCTCGGTCTCCACGCCCCCTCCTCTGTCTCCACGCCCCCTCCCCTGTCTCCACGTCCCCTCCCCTGTCTAGCCGCCCCCTCCCCTGTCTAGCCGCCCACTCCCCTGTCTAGCCGCCCCCTCCCCTGTCTGTAACCCCCCCTCCCCTGTCTCCATCACCACCCCTCAGCCTCCCCTCCTCTGTCTCCCCTTCCTCTGTAACCACCCCTCCTCTCCATCCATCACCCTCAACCCCCTCCTCTGTCTCCACGCCCCCTCCTCTGTCTCCACGCCCCCTCCTCTGTCTCCACGCCCCCTCCTCTGTCTCCACTCCCCTCCTCTGTCTCCACTCCCCTCCTCTGTCTCCAATCCCCTCCTCTGTCTCCACTCCCCTCCTCTGTCTCCCCGCACTCCTCTCTCTCCCCCCACTCCTCTGTCTCCACCTCCCCTCCTCTGTCTCCACCCGGCCTCCTCTGTCTCCACCCGGCCTCCTCTGTCTCCACCCGGCCTCCTCTGTCTCCACCCGGCCTCCTCTGTCTCCACCCGGCCTCCTCTGTCTCCACCCGGCCTCCTCTGTCTCTACCCTGCCTCCTCTGTCTCCACCGGACCTCCTCTGTCTCCACCCGGCCTCCTCTGTCTCCAGCCGGCCTCCTCTGTCTCCACGCGGCCTCCTCTGTCTCCACCCCGCTCCTCTGCCTCCAGCCCCCACCTCCGTCTCCACACCTCACCTCTGTACACAACCGCTCGACCTCTGTCCCCACCTCCCCACCTCTGTCTCCACCCCCCACCTCTGACTCCACCATCACCTCTGTCTCCACGCCCCTCCTCTGTCTCCAGCCCCCCTCCTCTGTCTCCAAGCCCCCTCCTCTGTCTCCACGTCCCGCCCTCTGTCTCCACGCCCCCTCCTCTGTCTCCACGCCCCCTCCTCTGTCTCCACGCCCCCTCCTCTGTCTCCACGCCCCCTCCTCTGTCTCCACGCCCCCTCCTCTGTCTCCACGCCCCCTCCTCTGTCTCCACGCCCCCTCCTCTGTCTCCACGCTCCCTCCTCTGTCTCCACGCCCCCTCCTCTGTCTCCACGCCCCCTCCTCTGTCTCCACGCCCCCTCCTCTGTCTCCACGCCCCCTCCTCTGTCTCCACGCCCCCTCCTCTGTCTCCACGCCCCCTCCTCTGTCTCCACGCCCCCTCCTCTGTCTCCACGCCCCCTCCTCTGTCTCCACGCCCCCTCCTCTGTCTCCACGCCCCCTCCTCTGTCTCCACGCCCCTCCTCTGGTCTCCACGCCCCTCCTCTGTCTCCACGCCCCCTCCTCTGTCTCCACGCCCCCTCCTCTGTCTCCACGCCCCCTCCTCTGTCTCCACGCCCCCTCCTCTCTCTCCACGCCCCCTCCTCTGTCTCCACGCCCCCTCCTCTGTCTCCACGTCCCCTCCTCTGTCTCCACGTCGCCCTCCTCTGTCTCCACGGCCCCTCCTCTGTCTCCACGGCCCCTCCTCTGTCTCCACGGCCCCTCCTCTGTCTCCACGGCCCCTCATCTGTCTCCACGGCCCCTCCTCTGTCTCCACCTCCCCTCCTCTGTCTCCACCTCCCCTCCTCTGTCTCCACCCGGCCTCCTCTGACTCCACCCGGCCTCCTCTGTCTCCACCCGGCCTCCTCTGTCTCCACCCGGCCTCCTCTGTCTCCACCCCGCTCCTCTGCCTCCAGCCCCCACCTCTGTCTCCACACCTCACCTCTGTACACAACCGCTCGACCTCTGTCCCCACTTCCCCACCTCTGTCTCCACGCCCCCTTCTCTGTCTCCACCATCACCTCTGTCTCCACGCCCCCTCCTCTGTCTCCACGCCCCCTCCTCTGTCTCCACGCCACCTCCTCTGTCTCCACGCCCCATCCTTTGTCTCCACGCCCCATCCTCTGTCTCCACGCCCCCTCCTCTGTCTCCACGCCACCTCCTCTGTCTCCACGGCCCCTCCTCTGTCTCCACGGCCCCTCCTCTGTCTCCACGGCCCCTCCTCTGTCCCCACGGCCCCTCCTCTGTCCCCACGGCCCCTCCTCTGTCCCCACGGCCCCTCCTCTGTCTCCACGCCCCCTCATCTGTCTCCACGCCCCCTCCTCTGTCTCCACGCCCCCTCCTCTGTCTCCACGCCCCCTCCTCTGTCTCCACGCCCCCTCCTCTGTCTCCACGCCCCCTCCTCTGTCTCCACGTCCCCTCCTCTGTCTCCACGCCCCTCCTCTGTCTCCACGCCCCCTCCTCTGTCTCCACGCCCCCTCCTCTGTCTCCACGCCCCCTCCTCTGTCTCCACGCCCCCTCCTCTGTCTCCACGCCCCCTCCTCTGTCTCCACGCCCCCTCCTCTGTCTCCACGCCCCCTCCTCTGTCTCCACGCCCCCTCCTCTGTCTCCACGCCCCCTCCTCTGTCTCCACGCCCCCTCTTCTGTCTCCACGCCCCCTCCTCTGTCTCCACGCCCCCTCCTCTGTCTCCACGCCCTCTCCTCTGTCTCCACGCCCCACTCCTCTGTCTATAACCCCCCCTCCCCTGTCTCGATCACCACCCCTCAGCCTCCCCCTCCTCGGTCTCCCCTTCCTCTGTAACCACCCCTCCTCTCCATCCATCCCCCTCAACCCCCTCCTCTGTCTCCACTCCACTCCTCTGTCTCCACTCCCCTCCTCTGTCTCCCCCTACTCCTCTGTCTCCACCTCCCCTCCTCTGCCTCCAGCCCCCACCTCCCTTCCTCTGTCTCCACCTCCCCTCCTCTGTCTCCACCCAGCCTCCTCTGTCTCCACCCGGCCTCCTCTGTCTCCACCCCGCTCCTCTGCCTCCAGACCCCACCTCTGTCTCCACACGTCACCTCTGTACACAACCGCTCGACCTCTGTCCCCACCTCTGTCTCCACGCCCCCTTCTCTGTCTCCACCATCACCTCTGTCTCCACGCCCCCTCCTCTGTCTCCACGCCCCCTCCTCTGTCTCCACGCCCCCTCCTCTGTCTCCACGCCCCCTCCTCTGTCTCCACGCCCCCTCCTCTGCCTCCACGCCCCCTCCTCTGTCTCCACGCCCCCTCCTCTGACTCCGCGCCCCCTCCTCTGTCTCCGCGCCCCCTCCTCTGTCTCCGCGCCCCCTCCTCTGTCTCCGCGCACCCTCCTCTGTCTCCTCGCCCCCTCCTCTGTCTCCACGCCCGCTCCTCTGTCTCCACGCCCCCTCCTCTGTCTCCACGCCCCCTCCTCTGTCTCCACGCGCCTCCTCTGTTTCCACGCCCCTCCTCTGTCTCCACGCCCCTCCTCTGTCTCCACGCCTCCCCTCTGTCTCCACGCCCCCTCCTCTGTCTCCACGCACCCTCCTCTGTCTCACGCCCCCTCCTCTGTCTCCACGCCCCCTCCTCTGTCTCCACGCCCCCTCCTCTGTCTCCACGCCCGCTCCTCTGTCTCCACGCCCGCTCCTCTGACTCCACGCCCGCTCCTCTTTCTCAACGCCCCCTCCTCTGTCTCCACGCCCCCTCCTCTGCCTCCACGCCCCCTCCTCTGTCTCCACGCCCCCTCCTCTGTCTCCACGCCCCCTCCTCTGTCTCCACGCCCCCTCCTCTGTCTCCACGCCCCCTCCTCTGTCTCCACGCCCCCTCCTCTATCTCCACGCCCCCTCCTCTGTCTCCACGCCACCTCCTCGGTCTCCACGCCCCCTCCTCTGTCTCCACGCCCCCTCCCCTGTCTCTACGTCCCCTCCCCTGTCTAGCCGCCCCCTCCCCTGTCTAGCCGCCCACTCCCCTGTCTAGCCGCCCCCTCCCCTGTCTGTAACCCCCCCTCCCCTGTCTCCATCACCACCCCTCAGCCTCCCCCTCCTCTGTCTCCCCTTCCTCTGTAACCACCCCTCCTCTCCATCCATCACCCTCAACCCCATCCTCTGTCTCCACGCCCCCTCCTCTGTCTCCACGCCCCCTCCTCTGTCTCCACGCCCCCTCCTCTGTCTCCACTCCCCTCCTCTGTCTCCACTCCCCTCCTCTGTCTCCAATCCCCTCCTCTGTCTCCACTCCCCTCCTCTGTCTCCCCGCACTCCTCTCTCTCCCCCCACTCCTCTGTCTCCACCTCCCCTCCTCTGTCTCCACCCGGCCTCCTCTGTCTCCACCCGGCCTCCTCTGTCTCCACCCGGCCTCCTCTGTCTCCACCCGGCCTCCTCTGTCTCCACCCGGCCTCCTCTGTCTCCACCCGGCCTCCTCTGTCTCTACCCTGCCTCCTCTGTCTCTACCCTGCCTCCTCTGTCTCCACCGGACCTCCTCTGTCTCCACCCGGCCTCCTCTGTCTCCAGCCGGCCTCCTCTGTCTCCACGCGGCCTCCTCTGTCTCCACCCCGCTCCTCTGCCTCCAGCCCCCACCTCCGTCTCCACACCTCACCTCTGTACACAACCGCTCGACCTCTGTCCCCACCTCCCCACCTCTGTCTCCACCCCCCACCTCTGACTCCACCATCACCTCTGTCTCCACGCCCCCTCCTCTGTCTCCACGCCCCCTCCTCTGTCTCCACGCCCCCTCCTCTGTCTCCACGCCCCCTCCTCTGTCTCCACGTCCCGCCCTCTGTCTCCACGCCCCCTCCTCTGTCTCCACGCCCCCTCCTCTGTCTCCACGCCCCCTCCTCTGTCTCCACGCCCCCTCCTCTGTCTCCACGCCCCCTCCTCTGTCTCCACGCCCCCTCCTCTGTCTCCACGCTCCCTCCTCTGTCTCCACGCCCCCTCCTCTGTCTCCACGCCCCCTCCTCTGTCTCCACGCCCCCTCCTCTGTCTCCACGCCCCCTCCTCTGTCTCCACGCCCCCTCCTCTGTCTCCACGCCCCTCCTCTGTCTCCACGCCCCCTCCTCTGTCTCCACGCCCCCTCCTCTGTCTCCACGCCCCCTCCTCTGTCTCCACGCCCCCTCCTCTGTCTCCACGCCCCCTCCTCTGTCTCCACGCCCCCTCCTCTGTCTCCACGTCCCCCTCCTCTGTCTCCACGTCCCCCTCCTCTGTCTCCACGTCCCCCTCCTCTGTCTCCACGTCCCCCTCCTCTGTCTCCACGTCCCCCTCCTCTGTCTCCACGTCCCCTCCTCTGTCTCCACGTCCCCTCCTCTGTCTCCACGCCCCTCCTCTGTCTCCACGGCCCCTCCTCTGTCTCCACGGCCCCTCCTCTGTCTCCACGGCCCCTCCTCTGTCTCCACGGCCCCTCATCTGTCTCCACGGCCCCTCCTCTGTATCCACGACCCCTCCTCTGTCTCCACGCCCCTCCTCTGTCTCCACGCCCCCTCCTCTGTCTCCACGCCCCCTCCTCTGTCTCCACGCCCCCTCCTCTGTCTCCACGCCCACTCCTCTGTCTCCACGCCCCCTCCTCTGTCCCCACCCCCTCTCCCCTGTCTTTCACCCCCCTCCCCTGTCTCCACCAACACCCCTCAGCCTCCCCCTCCTCTGTCTCCCCTTCCTCTGTAACCACCCCTCCTCTCCATCCATCCCCCTCAACCCCCTCCTCTGTCTGCACGCCCCCTCCTCTGTCTGCACGCCCCCTCCTCTGTCTCCACTCCCCTCCTCTGTCTCCACCCGGCCTCCTCTGTCTCCACCCGGCCTCCTCTGTCTCCACCCGGCCTCCTCTGTCTCCACCCGGCCTCCTCTGTCTCCACCCGGCCTCCTCTGTCTCCACCCGGCCTCCTCTGTCTCCACCCCGCCTCCTCTGTCTCCACCCCGCTCCTCTGTCTCCAGCCCCCACCTCCGTCTCCACACCTCACCTCTGTACACAACCGCTCGACCTCTGTCCCCACCTCCCCACCTCTGTCTCCACCCCCCACCTCTGACTCCACCATCTCCTCTGTCTCCACGCCCCCTCCTCTGTCTCCACGCCCCCTCCTCTGTCTCCACGTCCCCCTCCTCTGTCTCCACGTCCCCCTCCTCTGTCTCCACGTCCCCCTCCTCTGTCTCCACGTCCCCCTCCTCTGTCTCCACGTCCCCCTCCTCTGTCTGCACGTCCCCTCCTCTGTCTCCACGTCCCCTCCTCTGTCTCCACGCCCCTCCTCTGTCTCCACGGCCCCTCCTCTGTCTCCACGGCCCCTCCTCTGTCTCCACGGCCCCTCATCTGTCTCCACGGCCCCTCCTCTGTATCCACGACCCCTCCTCTGTCTCCACGCCCCTCCTCTGTCTCCACGCCCCCTCCTCTGTCTCCACGCCCCCTCCTTTGTCTCCACGCCCACTCCTCTGTCTCCACGCCCCCTCCTCTGTCCCCACCCCCTCTCCCCTGTCTTTCACCCCCCTCCCCTGTCTCCACCAACACCCCTCAGCCTCCCCCTCCTCTGTCTCCCCTTCCTCTGTAACCACCCCTCCTCTCCATCCATCCCCCTCAACCCCCTCCTCTGTCTGCACGCCCCCTCCTCTGTCTGCACGCCCCCTCCTCTGTCTGCACGCCCCCTCCTCTGTCTCCACCCGGCCTCCTCTGTCTCCACCCGGCCTCCTCTGTCTCCACCCGGCCTCCTCTGTCTCCACCCGGCCTCCTCTGTCTCCACCCGGCCTCCTCTGTCTCCACCCGGCCTCCTCTGTCTCCACCCCGCCTCCTCTGTCTCCACCCCGCTCCTCTGTCTCCAGCCCCCACCTCCGTCTCCACACCTCACCTCTGTACACAACCGCTCGACCTCTGTCCCCACCTCCCCACCTCTGTCTCCACCCCCCACCTCTGACTCCACCATCTCCTCTGTCTCCACGCCCCCTCCTCTGTCTCCACGCCCCCTCCTCTGTCTCCACGCCCCCTCCTCTGTCTCCACGCCCCCTCCTCTGTCTCCACGCCCCCTCCTCTGTCTCCAAGCCCCCTCCTCTGTCTCCACGCCCCCTTCTCTGTCTCCACGCCCCCTCCTCTGTCTCCACGCCCCCTCCTCTGTCTCCACGCCCCCACCTCTGTCTCCACGCCCCCTTCTCTGTCTCCACCATCACCTCTGTCTCCACGCCCCCTCCTCTGTCTCCACGCCCCCTCCTCTGTCTCCACGCCCCCTCCTCTGTCTCCACGCCCCCTCCTCTGTCTCCACGCCCCCTCCTCTGTCCCCACCCCCCCTCCCCTGTCTTTCACCCCCCTCCCCTGTCTCCATCAACACCCCTCAGCCTCCCCCTCCTCTGTCTCCCCTTCCTCTGTAACCACCCCTCCTCTCCATCCATCCCCCTCAACCCCCTCCTCTGTCTGCACGCCCCACCTCTGTCTGCACGCCCCCTCCTCTGTCTGCATGCCCCCTCCTCTGTCTCCACTCCCCTCCTCTGTCTCCACCCGGCCTCCTCTGTCTCCACCCGGCCTCCTCTGTCTCCACCCGGCCTCCTCTGTCTCCACCCGGCCTCCTCTGTCTCCACCCGGCCTCCTCTGTCTCCACCCGGCCTCCTCTGTCTCCACCCGGCCTCCTCTGTCTCCACCCCGCCTCCTCTGTCTCCACCCCGCCTCCTCTGTCTCCACCCCGCTCCTCTGCCTCCAGCCCCCTCCTCTGTCTCCACGCCCCCTCCTCTGTCTCCACGCCCGCTCCTCTGTCTCCACGCCCCCTCCTCTGTCTCCACGCCCCTCCTCTGTCTCCACGCCCCTCCTCTGTCTCCACGCCCCCTCCTCTGTCTATAACCCCCCTCCCCTGTCTCCATCACCACCCCTCAGCCTCCCCCTCCTCTGTCTCCCCTTCCTCTGTAACCACCCCTCCTCTCCATCCATCCCCCTCAACCCCCTCCTCTGTCTGCACGCCCCACCTCTGTCTGCACGCCCCCTCCTCTGTCTGCATGCCCCCTCCTCTGTCTGCATGCCCCCTCCTCTGTCTCCACACCCCTCCTCTGTCTCCACCCGGCCTCCTCTGTCTCCACCCGGCCTCCTCTGTCTCCACCCGGCCTCCTCTGTCTCCACCCGGCCTCCTCTGTCTCCACCCGGCCTCCTCTGTCTCCACCCGGCCTCCTCTGTCTCCACCCCGCCTCCTCTGTCTCCACCCCGCCTCCTCTGTCTCCACCCCGCCTCCTCTGTCTCCACCCCGCTCCTCTGCCTCCAGCCCGCTCCTCTGTCTCCACGCCCCCTCCTCTGTCTCCACGCCCGCTCCTCTGTCTCCACGCCCCCCTCCTCTGTCTCCACGCCCCCTCCTCTGTCTCCACGCCCCTCCTCTGTCTCCACGCCCCCTCCTCTGTCTCCACGCCCCCTCCTCTGTCTCCACGCCCCCTCCTCTGTCTTCACGCCCCCTCCTCTGTCTCCACGCCCCCTCCTCTGTCTCCACGCCCCCTCCTCTGTCTCCACGCCCCCTCCTCTGTCTCCACGCCCCCTCCTCTGTCTCCACGCCCCCTCCTCTGTCTCCACGCCCCCTCCTCTGTCTCCACGCCCCCTCCTCTGTCTCCACGCCCCCTCCTCTGTCTCCACGCCCCCTCCTCTGTCTCCACGCCCGCTCCTCTGTCTCCACGCCCCCTCCTCTGTCTCCACGCCCCCTCCTCTGTCTCCACGCCCCTCCTCTGTCTCCACGCCCCTCCTCTGTCTCCACGCCCCCTCCTCTGTCTCCACGCCACTTCCTCTGTCTCCACGCCCCTCCTCTGTCTTCACGCCCCTCCTCTGTCTCCACGCCCCCTCCTCTGTCTCCACGCCCCCTCCTCTGTCTCCACGCCCCCTCCTCTGTCTCCACGCCCCTCCTCTGTCTCCACGACCCCTCCTCTGTCTCCACGACCCCTCCTCTGTCTCCACGACCCCTCCTCTGTCTCCACGACCCCTCCTCTGTCTCCACGACCCCTCCTCTGTCCCCACGACCCCTCCTCTGTCTCCACGATCCCTCCTCTCTCTCCACGACCCCTCCTCTGTCTCCACGCCCCCTCCTCTGTCCCCACGACCCCTCCTCGGTCTCCACGCCCCCTCCTCGGTCTCCACGCCCCCTCCTCTGTCTCCACGCCCCCTCCTCCGTCTCCACGCCCCCTCCTCCGTCTCCACGCCCCCTCCTCCGTCTCCACGCCCCCTCCTCTGTCTCCACGCCCCCTCCTCTGTCTACACGCCCCCACCTCCGTCTCCACACCTCACCTCTGTACACAACCGCTCGACCTCTGTCCCCACCTCCCCACCTCTGTCTCCACCATCACCTCCGTCTCCACGCTCCCTCCTCTGCCTCCACGCCCCCTCCTCTGTCTCCACGCCCCCTCCTCTGTCTCCACGCCCCCTCCTCTGTCTCTACGCCCCCTCCTCTGTCTCCACGCCCCCTCCTCTGTCTCCACGCCCCCTCCTCTGTCTCCCCTTCCTCTGTAACCACCCCTCCTCTCCAACCATCCCCCTCAACCCCCTCCTCTGTCTCCACTCCACTCCTCTGTCTCCCCCTACTCCTCTGTCTCCACCTGCCCTCCTCTGTCTCCACCTCCCCTCCTCTATCTCCACCTCCCCTCCTCTGTCTCCACCTCCCCTCCTCTGTCTCCACCCGGCCTCCTCTGACTCCACCCGGCCTCCTCTGTCTCCACCCGGCCTCCTCTGTCTCCACCCGGCCTCCTCTGTCTCCACCCCGCTCCTCTGCCTCCAGCCCCCACCTCTGTCTCCACACCTCACCTCTGTACACAACCGCTCGACCTCTGTCCCCACTTCCCCACCTCTGTCTCCACGCCCCCTTCTCTGTCTCCACCATCACCTCTGTCTCCACGCCCCCTCCTCTGTCTCCACGCCCCCTCCTCTGTCTCCACGCCCCCTCCTCTGTCTCCACGCCCCCTCCTCTGTCTCCACGCCCCCTCCTCTGTCTCCACGCCACCTCCTCTGTCTCCACGCCTCCTCCTCTGTCTCCACGCCCCCTCCTCTGTCTCCACGCCCCATCCTCTGTCTCCACGACCCCTCCTCTGTCTCCACGCCCCCTCCTCTGTCTCCACGCCCCCTCCTCTGTCTCCACGCCCCCTCCTCTGTCTCCACGCCCCTCCTCTGTCTCCACGCCCCCTCCTCTGTCTCCACGCCACTTCCTCTGTCTCCACGCCCCTCCTCTGTCTCCACGCCCCTCCTCTGTCTCCACGCCCCCTCCTCTGTCTCCACGCCCCCTCCTCTGTCTCCACGCCCCTCCTCTGTCTCCACGCCCCCTCCTCTGTCTCCACGACCCCTCCTCTGTCTCCACGACCCCTCCTCTGTCTCCACGACCCCTCCTCTGTCTCCACGACCCCTCCTCTCTCTCCACGACCCCTCCTCTCTCTCCACGACCCCTCCTCTGTCTCCACGACCCCTCCTCTGTCCCCACGACCCCTCCTCGGTCTCCACGACCCCTCCTCGGTCTCCACGCCCCCTCCTCTGTCTCCACGCCCCCTCCTCTGTCTCCACGCCCCCTCCTCCGTCTCCACGCCCCCTCCTCCGTCTCCACGCCCCCTCCTCTGTCTCCACGCCCTCTCCTCTGTCTCCACGCCCCCTCCTCTGTCTCCACGCCCCCACCTCCGTCTCCACACCTCACCTCTGTACACAACCGCTCGACCTCTGTCCCCACCTCCCCACCTCTGTCTCCACCATCACCTCTGTCTCCACGCTCCCTCCTCTGTCTCCACGCCCCCTCCTCTGTCTCCACGCCCCCTCCTCTGTCTCCACGCCCCTCCTCTGTCTCCACGCCCCCTCCTCTGTCTCCACGCCCCCTCCTCTGTCTCCACGCCCCCTCCTCTGTCTCCCCTTCCTCTGTAATCAGCCCTCCTCTCCAACCATCCCCCTCAACCCCCTCCTCTGTCTCCACTCCACTCCTCTGTCTCCCCCTACTCCTCTGTCTCCACCTGCCCTCCTCTGTCTCTACCTCCCCTCCTCTATCTCCACCTCCCCTCCTCTGTCTCCACCTCCCCTCCTCTGTCTCCACCCGGCCTCCTCTGACTCCACCCGGCCTCCTCTGTCTCCACCCGGCCTCCTCTGTCTCCACCCGGCCTCCTCTGTCTCCACCCCGCTCCTCTGCCTCCAGCCCCCACCTCTGTCTCCACACCTCACCTCTGTACACAACCGCTCGACCTCTGTCCCCACTTCCCCACCTCTGTCTCCACGCCCCCTTCTCTGTCTCCACCATCACCTCTGTCTCCACGCCCCCTCCTCTGTCTCCACGCCCCCTCCTCTGTCTCCACGCCCCCTCCTCTGTCTCCACGCCCCCTCCTCTGTCTCCACGCCCCCTCCTCTGTCTCCACGCCCCCTCCTCTGTCTCCACGCCACCTCCTCTGTCTCCACGCCTCCTCCTCTGTCTCCACGCCCCCTCCTCTGTCTCCACGCCCCATCCTCTGTCTCCACGCCCCCTCCTCTGTCTCCACGCCCCCTCCTCTGTCTCCACGGCCCCTCCTCTGTCTCCACGGCCCCTCCTCTGTCTCCACGGCCCCTCCTCTGTCCCCACGGCCCCTCCTCTGTCCCCACGGCCCCTCCTCTGTCTCCACGCCCCCTCATCTGTCTCCACGCCCCCTCCTCTGTCTCCACGCCCCCTCCTCTGTCTCCACGCCCCCTCCTCTGTCTCCACGCCCCCTCCTCTGTCTCCACGCCCCCTCCTCTGTCTCCACGCCCCCTCCTCTGTCTCCACGCCCCCTCCTCTGTCTCCACGCCCTCTCCTCTGTCTCCACGCCCCACTCCTCTGTCTATAACCCCCACTCCCCTGTCTCGATCACCACCCCTCAGCCTCCCCCTCCTCGGTCTCCCCTTCCTCTGTAACCACCCCTCCTCTCCATCCATCCCCCTCAACCCCCTCCTCTGTCTCCACTCCACTCCTCTGTCTCCACTCCCCTCCTCTGTCTCCCCCTACTCCTCTGTCTCCACCTCCCCTCCTCTGCCTCCAGCCCCCACCTCCCCTCCTCTGTCTCCATCTCCCCTCCTCTGTCTCCACCCAGCCTCCTCTGTCTCCACCCGGCCTCCTCTGTCTCCACCCCGCTCCTCTGCCTCCTGCCCCCACCTCTGTCTCCACACCTCACCTCTGTACACAACCGCTCGACCTCTGTCCCCACCTCTTTCTCCACGCCCCCTTCTCTGTCTCCACCATCACCTCTGTCTCCACGCCCCCTCCTCTGTCTCCACGCCCCCTCCTCTGTCTCCACGCCCCCTCCTCTGTCTCCACGCCCCCTCCTCTGTCTCCACGCCCCCTCCTCTGTCTCCACGCTCCCTCCTCTGTCTCCACGCCCCTTCCTCTGTCTCCACGCCCCCTCCTCTGTCTCCACGCCCCCTCCTCTGTCTCCACGCCCCCTCCTCTGTCTCCACGCCCCCTCCTCTGTCTCCACGCGACCTCCTCTGTCTCCACGCCCCCTCCTCTGTCTCCCCTTCCTCTGTAACCACCCCTCCTCTCCAACCATCCCCCTCAACCCCCTCCTCTGTCTCCACTCCACTCCTCTGTCTCCCCCTACTCCTCTGTCTCCACCTGCCCTCCTCTGTCTCCACCTCCCCTCCTCTATCTCCACCTCCCCTCCTCTGTCTCCACCTCCCCTCCTCTGTCTCCACCCGGCCTCCTCTGACTCCACCCGGCCTCCTCTGTCTCCACCCGGCCTCCTCTGTCTCCACCCGGCCTCCTCTGTCTCCACCCCACTCCTCTGCCTCCAGCCCCCACCTCTGTCTCCACACCTCACCTCTGTACACAACCGCTCGACCTCTGTCCCCACTTCCCCACCTCTGTCTCCACGCCCCCTTCTCTGTCTCCACCATCACCTCTGTCTCCACGCCCCCTCCTCTGTCTCCACGCCCCCTCCTCTGTCTCCACGCCACCTCCTCTGTCTCCACGCCCCCTCCTCTGTCTCCACGCCCCCTCCTCTGTCTCCACGCCACCTCCTCTGTCTCCACGCCTCCTCCTCTGTCTCCACGCCCCCTCCTCTGTCTCCACGCCCCATCCTCTGTCTCCACGCCCCCTCCTCTGTCTCCACGCCCCCTCCTCTGTCTCCACGCCCCCTCCTCTGTCTCCACGGCCCCTCCTCTGTCCCCACGGCCCCTCCTCTGTCCCCACGGCCCCTCCTCTGTCTCCACGCCCCCTCCTCTGTCTCCACGCCCCCTCATCTGTCTCCACGCCCCCTCCTCTGTCTCCACGCCCCCTCCTCTGTCTCCACGCCCCCTCCTCTGTCTCCACGCCCCCTCCTCTGTCTCCACGCCCCCTCCTCTGTCTCCACGCCCCCTCCTCTGTCTCCACGCCCCCTCCTCTGTCTCCACGCCCCCTCCTCTGTCTCCACGCCCCCTCTTCTGTCTCCACGCCCACTCCTCTGTCTCCACGCCCCCTCCTCTGTCTCCACGCCCTCTCCTCTGTCTCCACGCCCCACTCCTCTGTCTATAACCCCCCCACTCCCCTGTCTCGATCACCACCCCTCAGCCTCCCCCTCCTCGGTCTCCCCTTCCTCTGTAACCACCCCTCCTCTCCATCCATCCCCCTCAACCCCCTCCTCTGTCTCCACTCCACTCCTCTGTCTCCACTCCCCTCCTCTGTCTCCCCCTACTCCTCTGTCTCCACCTCCCCTCCTCTGCCTCCAGCCCCCACCTCCCCTCCTCTGTCTCCACCTCCCCTCCTCTGTCTCCACCCAGCCTCCTCTGTCTCCACCCGGCCTCCTCTGTCTCCACCCCGCTCCTCTGCCTCCTGCCCCCACCTCTGTCTCCACACCTCACCTCTGTACACAACCGCTCGACCTCTGTCCCCACCTCTGTCTCCACGCCCCCTTCTCTGTCTCCACCATCACCTCTGTCTCCACGCCCCCTCCTCTGTCTCCACGCCCCCTCCTCTGTCTCCACGCCCCCTCCTCTGTCTCCACGCCCCCTCCTCTGTCTCCACGCCCCCTCCTCTGTCTCCACGCCCCCTCCTCTGTCTCCACGCCCCCTCCTCTGTCTCCACGCCCCTTCCTCTGTCTCCACGCCCCCTCCTCTGTCTCCACGCCCCCTCCTCTGTCTCCACGCCCCCTCCTCTGTCTCCACGCCCCCTCCTCTGTCTCCACGCGACCTCCTCTGTCTCCACGCCCCCTCCTCTGTCTCCACGCCCCCTCCTCTGTCTCCACGCCACCTCCTCTGTCTCCACGCCCCCTCCTCTGTCTCCACGCCCCCTCCTCTGTCTCCACGCCCCCTCCTCTGTCTCCACGTCCCCATCCTCTGTCTCCACGCCCCCTCCTCTGTCTCCACGCTCCCTCCTCTGTCTCCACGCTCCCTCCTCTGTCTCCACGCTCCCTCCTCTGTCTCCACGGCCCCTCCTCTGTCTCCACGGCCCCTCCTCTGTCTCCACGGCCCCTCCTCTGTCTCCACGACCCCTCCTCTGTCTCCACGACCCCTCCTCTGTCTCCACGCCCCCTCCTCTGTCTCCACGCCCGCTCCTCTGTCTCCACGCCCCCTCCTCTGTCTCCACGCCCCCTCCTCTGTCTCCACGCCCCCTCCTCTGTCTCCACGCCACCTCCTCTGTCTCCACGCCCCCTCCTCTGTCTCCACGCCCCCTCCTCTGTCTCCACGCCCCCTCCTCTGTCTCCACGCCCCCTCCTCTGTCTCCACGCCCCCTCCTCTGTCTCCACGCCCCCTCCTCTGTCTCCACGCCCCCTCCTCTGTCTATACGCCACTTCCTCTGTCTCCACGCCCCTCCTCTGTCTCCACGCCCCTCCTCTGTCTCCACGCCCCCTCCTCTGTCTCCACGCCCCCTCCTCTGTCTCCACGCCCCTCCTCTGTCTCCACGCCCCCTCCTCTGTCTCCACGCCCCCTCCTCTGTCTCCACGCCCCCTCCTCTGTCTCCACGACCCCTCCTCTGTCTCCACGCCCCCTCCCCTGTCTCCACGCCCCCTCCCCTGTCTATAACCCCCGCTCCCCTGTCTCCATCACCACCCCTCAGCCTCCCCCTCCTCTGTCTCCCCTTCCTCTGTAACCACACCTCCTCTCCATCCATCCCCCTCAACGCCCTCCTCTGTCTCCACGCCCCCTCCTCTGTCTCCACTCCCCTCCTCTGTCTCCACTCCCCTCCTCTGTCTCCACTCCACTCCTCTGTCTCCACTCCCCTCCTCTGTCTCCCCGCACTCCTCTCTCTCCCCCCATTCTTCTGTCTCCAGCTCCCCTCCTCTGTCTCCACCCGGCCTCCTCTGACTCCACGCCCCCTCCTCTGTCTCCACGCCCCCTCCTCTGTCTCCGCGCCCCCTCCTCTGTCTCCGCGCCCCCTCCTCTGTCTCCGCGCCCCCTCCTCTGTCTCCGCGCCCCCTCCTCTGTCTCCGCGCCCCCTCCTCTGTCTCCGCGCCCCCTCCTCTGTCTCCGCGCCCCCTCCTCTGTCTCCTCGCCCCCTCCTCTGTCTCCACGCCCCCTCCTCTGTCTCCACGCCCCCTCCTCTGTCTCCACGCCCCCTCCTCTGTCTCCACGCCCCCTCCTCTGTCTCCACGCCCCCTCCTCTGTCTCCACGCCCCTCCTCTGTCTCCACGCCTCCCCTCTGTCTCCACGCCCCCTCCTCTGTCTCCACGCCTCCCCTCTGTCTCCACGCCCCCTACTCTGTCTCCAAGCCCCCTCCTCTGTCTCCACGCCCCCTCCTCTGTCTCCACGCCCCCTCCTCTGTCTCCACGCCCCCTCCTCTGTCTCCACGCCCCCTACTCTGTCTCCACGCCCTCTCCTCTGTCTCCACGCCCCCTCCTCTGTCTCCACGCCCCCTCCTCTGTCTCCACGCCCCCTCCTCTGTCTCCACGCCCCCTCCTCTGTCTCCACGCACCCTCCTCTGTCTCCACGCCCCCTCCTCTGTCTCCACGCCCCTCCTCTGTCTCCACGCCTCCCCTCTGTCTCCACGCCCCCTCCTCTGTCTCCACGCCTCCCCTCTGTCTCCACGCCCCCTACTCTGTCTCCACGCCCCCTCCTCTGTCTCACGCCCCCTCCTCTGTCTCCACGCCCCCTCCTCTGTCTCCACGCCCCCTCCTCTGTCTCCACGCCCCCTCCTCTGTCTCCACGCCCCCTACTCTGTCTCCACGCCCTCTCCTCTGTCTCCACGCCCCCTCCTCTGTCTCCACGCCCCCTCCTCTGTCTCCACGCCCCCTCCTCTGTCTCCACGCCCCCTCCTCTGTCTCCACGCACCCTCCTCTGTCTCCACGCACCCTCCTCTGTCTCCACGCACCCTCCTCTGTCTCCACGCCCCCTCCTCTGTCTCCACGCCCCCTCCTCTGTCTCCACGCCCGCTCCTCTGTCTCCACGCCCCCTCCTCTGTCTCCACGCCCCCTCCTCTGTCTCCACGCCCCCTCCTCTGTCTCCACGCCCCTCCTCTGTCTCCACGCCCCCTCCTCTGTCTCCACGCCACTTCCTCTGTCTCCACGCCCCTCCTCTGTCTCCACGCCCCTCCTCTGTCTCCACGCCCCCTCCTCTGTCTCCACGCCCCCTCCTCTGTCTCCACGCCCCTCCTCTGTCTCCACGCCCCCTCCTCTGTCTCCACGCCCCCTCCTCTGTCTCCACGACCCCTCCTCTGTCTCCACGACCCCTCCTCTGTCTCCACGACCCCTCCTCTGTCTCCACGACCCCTCCTCTGTCTCCACGACCCCTCCTCTGTCTCCACGACCCCTCCTCTCTCTCCACGACCCCTCCTCTGTCTCCACGACCCCTCCTCTGTCTCCACGACCCCTCCTCTGTCCCCAAGACCCCTCCTCGGTCTCCACGCCCCCTCCTCGGTCTCCACGCCCCCTCCTCTGTCTCCACGCCCCCTCCTCTGTCTCCACGCCCCCTCCTCTGTCTCCACGCCCCCTCCTCTGTCTCCCCTTCCTCTGTAACCACCCCTCCTCTCCAACCATCCCCCTCAACCCCCTCCTCTGTCTCCACTCCACTCCTCTGTCTCCCCCTACTCCTCTGTCTCCACCTGCCCTCCTCTGTCTCCACCTCCCCTCCTCTATCTCCACCTCCCCTCCTCTGTCTCCACCCGGCCTCCTCTGACTCCACCCGGCCTCCTCTGTCTCCACCCGGCCTCCTCTGTCTCCACCCGGCCTCCTCTGTCTCCACCCCGCTCCTCTGCCTCCAGCCCCCACCTCTGTCTCCACACCTCACCTCTGTACACAACCGCTCGACCTCTGTCCCCACTTCCCCACCTCTGTCTCCACGCCCCCTTCTCTGTCTCCACCATCACCTCTGTCTCCACGCCCCCTCCTCTGTCTCCACGCCCCCTCCTCTGTCTCCACGCCCCCTCCTCTGTCTCCACGCCCCCTCCTCTGTCTCCACGCCCCCTCCTCTGTCTCCACGCCCCCTCCTCTGTCTCCACGCCCCCTCCTCTGTCTCCACGCCCCCTCCTCTGTCTCCACGCCCCCTCCTCTGTCTCCACGCCCCCTCCTCTGTCTCCACGCCACCTCCTCTGTCTCCACGCCTCCTCCTCTGTCTCCACGCCCCCTCCTCTGTCTCCACGACCCCTCCTCTGTCTCCACGACCCCTCCTCTCTCTCCACGACCCCTTCTCTGTCTCCACGACCCCTCCTCTGTCTCCACGCCCGCTCCTCTGTCTCCACGCCCCCTCCTCTGTCTCCACGCCCCCTCCTCTGTCTCCACGCCCCCTCCTCTGTCTCCACGCCCCCTCCTCTGTCTCCACGCCACTTCCTCTGTCTCCACGCCCCTCCTCTGTCTCCACGCCCCTCCTCTGTCTCCACGCCCCCTCCTCTGTCTCCACGCCCCGTCCTCTGTCTCCACGCCCCTCCTCTGTCTCCACGCCCCCTCCTCTGTCTCCACGACCCCTCCTCTGTCTCCACGACTCCTCCTCTGTCTCCACGCCCCCTCCTCTGTCTCCACGACCCCTCCTCTGTCTCCACGACCCCTCCTCTGTCTCCACGACCCCTCCTCTGTCTCCACGACCCCTCCTCTGTCTCCACGACCCCTCCTCTCTCTCCACGACCCCTCCTCTGTCTCCACGACCCCTCCTCTGTCCCCACGACCCCTCCTCGGTCTCCACGCCCCCTCCTCGGTCTCCACGCCCCCTCCTCTGTCTCCACGCCCCCTCCTCCGTCTCCACGCCCCCTCCTCCGTCTCCACGCCCCCTCCTCCGTCTCCACGCCCCCTCCTCCGTCTCCACGCCCCCTCCTCCGTCTCCACGCCCCCTCCTCCGTCTCCACGCACCCCCTCTGTCTCCACGCCCCCTCCTCTGTCTCCACGCCCCCACCTCCGTCTCCACACCTCACCTCTGTACACAACCGCTCGACCTCTGTCCCCACCTCCCCACCTCTGTCTCCACCATCACCTCTGTCTCCACGCTCCCTCCTCTGTCTCCACGCCCCCTCCTCTGTCTCCACGCCCCCTCCTCTGTCTCCACGCCCCCTCCTCTGTCTCAACGCCCCCTCCTCTGTCTCCACGCCCCCTCCTCTGTCTCCCCTTTCTCTGTAACCACCCCTCCTCTCCAACCATCCCCCTCAACCCCCTCCTCTGTCTCCACTCCACTCCTCTGTCTCCCCCTACTCCTCTGTCTCCACCTGCCCTCCTCTGTCTCCACCTCCCCTCCTCTATCTCCACCTCCCCTCTTCTGTCTCCACTCCCCTCTTCTGTCTCCACTCCCCTCTTCTGTCTCCACTCCGCTCTTCTGTCTCCACTCCCCTCTTCTGTCTCCACTCCCCTCTTCTGTCTCCACTCCCCTCTTCTGTCTCCACTCCCCTCTTCTGTCTCCACTCCCCTCTTCTGTCTCCACTCCCCTCTTCTGTCTCCACTCCCCTCTTCTGTCTCCACTCCCCTCTTCTGTCTCCACTCCCCTCTTCTGTCTCCACTCCCCTCCTCTGTCTCCACTCCCCACCTCTGTCTCCACTCCCCACCTCTGTCTCCACTCCCCACCTCTGTCTCCACCCCCCACCTCTGTCTCCACCCCCCACCTCTGTCTCCACCCCCCCACCTCTGTCTCCACCCCCCCACCTCTGTTTCCACCCCCCCACCTCTGTCTCCACCCCCCCCCTCCCCTGTCTCCACGCCCCCTCCCCTGTCTCCATTCCCCCCCTCCCCTGTCTCCACGCCCCCTCCCCTGTCTCCACCCCCCCCTCCCCTGTCTCCATCCCCCCCTCCCCTGTCTATAACCCCCCCTCCCCTGTCTCCATCACCACACCTCAGCCTCCCCCTCCTCTGTCTCCTCTTCCTATGTAACCACCCCTCCTCTCCATCCATCCCCCTCAACCCCCTCTTCTGTCTCCACTCCCCTCCTCTGTCTCCACTCCCCTCCTCTGTCTCCACTCCCCTCCTCTGTCTCCACTCGCCTCCTCTGTCTCCACTCCCCTCCTCTGTCTCCACTACCCTCCTCTGTCTCCACTCCCCTCCTCTGTCTCCACTCCCCTCCTCTGTCTTCACTCCCCTCCTCTGTCTCCCCCCCACTCCTCTGTCTCCACTCCCCTCCTCTGTCTTCACTCCCTTCCTCTGTCTCCCCCCGACTCCTCTGTCTCCACGCCCCCTCCTCTGTCTCCACGCACCCTCCTCTGTCTCACGCCCCCTCCTCTGTCTCCACGCCCCCTCCTCTGTCTCCACGCCCCCTCCTCTGTCTCCACGCCCGCTCCTCTGTCTCCACGCCCGCTCCTCTGACTCCACGCCCGCTCCTCTTTCTCAACGCCCCCTCCTCTGTCTCCACGCCCCCTCCTCTGCCTCCACGCCCCCTCCTCTGTCTCCACGCCCCCTCCTCTGTCTCCACGCCCCCTCCTCTGTCTCCACGCCCCCTCCTCTGTCTCCACGCCCCCTCCTCTGTCTCCACGCCCCCTCCTCTATCTCCACGCCCCCTCCTCTGTCTCCACGCCACCTCCTCGGTCTCCACGCCCCCTCCTCTGTCTCCACGCCCCCTCCCCTGTCTCTACGTCCCCTCCCCTGTCTAGCCGCCCCCTCCCCTGTCTAGCCGCCCACTCCCCTGTCTAGCCGCCCCCTCCCCTGTCTGTAACCCCCCCTCCCCTGTCTCCATCACCACCCCTCAGCCTCCCCCTCCTCTGTCTCCCCTTCCTCTGTAACCACCCCTCCTCTCCATCCATCACCCTCAACCCCATCCTCTGTCTCCACGCCCCCTCCTCTGTCTCCACGCCCCCTCCTCTGTCTCCACGCCCCCTCCTCTGTCTCCACTCCCCTCCTCTGTCTCCACTCCCCTCCTCTGTCTCCAATCCCCTCCTCTGTCTCCACTCCCCTCCTCTGTCTCCCCGCACTCCTCTCTCTCCCCCCACTCCTCTGTCTACACCTCCCCTCCTCTGTCTCCACCCGGCCTCCTCTGTCTCCACCCGGCCTCCTCTGTCTCCACCCGGCCTCCTCTGTCTCCACCCGGCCTCCTCTGTCTCCACCCGGCCTCCTCTGTCTCCACCCGGCCTCCTCTGTCTCTACCCTGCCTCCTCTGTCTCTACCCTGCCTCCTCTGTCTCCACCGGACCTCCTCTGTCTCCACCCGGCCTCCTCTGTCTCCAGCCGGCCTCCTCTGTCTCCACGCGGCCTCCTCTGTCTCCACCCCGCTCCTCTGCCTCCAGCCCCCACCTCCGTCTCCACACCTCACCTCTGTACACAACCGCTCGACCTCTGTCCCCACCTCCCCACCTCTGTCTCCACCCCCCACCTCTGACTCCACCATCACCTCTGTCTCCACGCCCCCTCCTCTGTCTCCACGCCCCCTCCTCTGTCTCCACGCCCCCTCCTCTGTCTCCACGCCCCCTCCTCTGTCTCCACGTCCCGCCCTCTGTCTCCACGCCCCCTCCTCTGTCTCCACGCCCCCTCCTCTGTCTCCACGCCCCCTCCTCTGTCTCCACGCCCCCTCCTCTGTCTCCACGCCCCCTCCTCTGTCTCCACGCCCCCTCCTCTGTCTCCACGCTCCCTCCTCTGTCTCCACGCCCCCTCCTCTGTCTCCACGCCCCCTCCTCTGTCTCCACGCCCCCTCCTCTGTCTCCACGCCCCCTCCTCTGTCTCCACGCCCCCTCCTCTGTCTCCACGCCCCTCCTCTGTCTCCACGCCCCCTCCTCTGTCTCCACGCCCCCTCCTCTGTCTCCACGCCCCCTCCTCTGTCTCCACGCCCCCTCCTCTGTCTCCACGCCCCCTCCTCTGTCTCCACGCCCCCTCCTCTGTCTCCACGTCCCCCTCCTCTGTCTCCACGTCCCCCTCCTCTGTCTCCACGTCCCCCTCCTCTGTCTCCACGTCCCCCTCCTCTGTCTCCACGTCCCCCTCCTCTGTCTCCACGTCCCCTCCTCTGTCTCCACGTCCCCTCCTCTGTCTCCACGCCCCTCCTCTGTCTCCACGGCCCCTCCTCTGTCTCCACGGCCCCTCCTCTGTCTCCACGGCCCCTCCTCTGTCTCCACGGCCCCTCATCTGTCTCCACGGCCCCTCCTCTGTATCCACGACCCCTCCTCTGTCTCCACGCCCCTCCTCTGTCTCCACGCCCCCTCCTCTGTCTCCACGCCCCCTCCTCTGTCTCCACGCCCCCTCCTCTGTCTCCACGCCCACTCCTCTGTCTCCACGCCCCCTCCTCTGTCCCCACCCCCTCTCCCCTGTCTTTCACCCCCCTCCCCTGTCTCCACCAACACCCCTCAGCCTCCCCCTCCTCTGTCTCCCCTTCCTCTGTAACCACCCCTCCTCTCCATCCATCCCCCTCAACCCCCTCCTCTGTCTGCACGCCCCCTCCTCTGTCTGCACGCCCCCTCCTCTGTCTCCACTCCCCTCCTCTGTCTCCACCCGGCCTCCTCTGTCTCCACCCGGCCTCCTCTGTCTCCACCCGGCCTCCTCTGTCTCCACCCGGCCTCCTCTGTCTCCACCCGGCCTCCTCTGTCTCCACCCGGCCTCCTCTGTCTCCACCCCGCCTCCTCTGTCTCCACCCCGCTCCTCTGTCTCCAGCCCCCACCTCCGTCTCCACACCTCACCTCTGTACACAACCGCTCGACCTCTGTCCCCACCTCCCCACCTCTGTCTCCACCCCCCACCTCTGACTCCACCATCTCCTCTGTCTCCACGCCCCCTCCTCTGTCTCCACGCCCCCTCCTCTGTCTCCACGTCCCCCTCCTCTGTCTCCACGTCCCCCTCCTCTGTCTCCACGTCCCCCTCCTCTGTCTCCACGTCCCCCTCCTCTGTCTCCACGTCCCCCTCCTCTGTCTGCACGTCCCCTCCTCTGTCTCCACGTCCCCTCCTCTGTCTCCACGCCCCTCCTCTGTCTCCACGGCCCCTCCTCTGTCTCCACGGCCCCTCCTCTGTCTCCACGGCCCCTCATCTGTCTCCACGGCCCCTCCTCTGTATCCACGACCCCTCCTCTGTCTCCACGCCCCTCCTCTGTCTCCACGCCCCCTCCTCTGTCTCCACGCCCCCTCCTTTGTCTCCACGCCCACTCCTCTGTCTCCACGCCCCCTCCTCTGTCCCCACCCCCTCTCCCCTGTCTTTCACCCCCCTCCCCTGTCTCCACCAACACCCCTCAGCCTCCCCCTCCTCTGTCTCCCCTTCCTCTGTAACCACCCCTCCTCTCCATCCATCCCCCTCAACCCCCTCCTCTGTCTGCACGCCCCCTCCTCTGTCTGCACGCCCCCTCCTCTGTCTGCACGCCCCCTCCTCTGTCTCCACCCGGCCTCCTCTGTCTCCACCCGGCCTCCTCTGTCTCCACCCGGCCTCCTCTGTCTCCACCCGGCCTCCTCTGTCTCCACCCGGCCTCCTCTGTCTCCACCCGGCCTCCTCTGTCTCCACCCCGCCTCCTCTGTCTCCACCCCGCTCCTCTGTCTCCAGCCCCCACCTCCGTCTCCACACCTCACCTCTGTACACAACCGCTCGACCTCTGTCCCCACCTCCCCACCTCTGTCTCCACCCCCCACCTCTGACTCCACCATCTCCTCTGTCTCCACGCCCCCTCCTCTGTCTCCACGCCCCCTCCTCTGTCTCCACGCCCCCTCCTCTGTCTCCACGCCCCCTCCTCTGTCTCCACGCCCCCTCCTCTGTCTCCAAGCCCCCTCCTCTGTCTCCACGCCCCCTTCTCTGTCTCCACGCCCCCTCCTCTGTCTCCACGCCCCCTCCTCTGTCTCCACGCCCCCACCTCTGTCTCCACGCCCCCTTCTCTGTCTCCACCATCACCTCTGTCTCCACGCCCCCTCCTCTGTCTCCACGCCCCCTCCTCTGTCTCCACGCCCCCTCCTCTGTCTCCACGCCCCCTCCTCTGTCTCCACGCCCCCTCCTCTGTCCCCACCCCCCCTCCCCTGTCTTTCACCCCCCTCCCCTGTCTCCATCAACACCCCTCAGCCTCCCCCTCCTCTGTCTCCCCTTCCTCTGTAACCACCCCTCCTCTCCATCCATCCCCCTCAACCCCCTCCTCTGTCTGCACGCCCCACCTCTGTCTGCACGCCCCCTCCTCTGTCTGCATGCCCCCTCCTCTGTCTCCACTCCCCTCCTCTGTCTCCACCCGGCCTCCTCTGTCTCCACCCGGCCTCCTCTGTCTCCACCCGGCCTCCTCTGTCTCCACCCGGCCTCCTCTGTCTCCACCCGGCCTCCTCTGTCTCCACCCGGCCTCCTCTGTCTCCACCCGGCCTCCTCTGTCTCCACCCCGCCTCCTCTGTCTCCACCCCGCCT